>NC_086448.1:3241269-3411269 GCF_028390025.1 Pseudophryne corroboree
CAGACTGTGAATCCTATAACCACGGAGCTCTGGCGCTGTATAGAATTCAATCATCCTGGAGCTACTAGGTGCAGCTTCCTACTAACCATTATATACTGTACTATTCTGAAGTAGTTCAAAGGTGAGTCACTACTGAAGACCGTTCTAGGTGTCCTAATCTTGTCCTATAGGGAAGGTGTTATAAGGAGATTTATGGTAAACTTACCATGGTTAAACCTCTTTCTGCGAGGTACACTGGATTCCACAGGGAATAACATTGGGGTGTAGAGTTGTATCTTGATCCGAGGCACCAACAGGCTAAAGCTTTGACTGTTCCTAGGATGCGCCGCCTCCTCTATAACCCCGCCTCCAGGCACTGGAGCTCAGTTTCGTTAACCAGTCCAATGTAGTAGCAGGTAAGAGAGACGGTAGATGTTAGTCACATACACCACATTCTCACGACAGAAGGTACCAGCGGCTAATGCCATATAAACCCAAAGAAGATAAGTGCGTCAGGGTGGGCGCCCTGTGGAACCCAGTGTACCTCGCAGAAAGAGATTTAACAATGGTAAGTCTTACCATAAATCTCCTTTTCTGCAGCAGGGTACACTGTGTTCCACAGGGATAACATCGGGGATGTCCTAAAGCAGTTCCTCAAAGGAGGGGACGCACTGTAGCGGGCACAAGAACCTGGCGTCCAAAGAAAGCATCCTGGGAGGTGGAAGTATCAAAGGCATAGAACCTGATGAACGTGTTCACTGAGAACCATGTAGCCGCCTTGCACAATTGTTCAGCGGACGTGCCTCAGTGCGCCGCCCAAGAAGGTCCAACAGATCGAGTAGAATGGGCTTTGATGGTAGCAGGAGCTGGAAGACCAGCCTGCGCATAGGCTTGTGCAATCACCATTCTAATCCATCTGCCCAATGTTTGCTTATTCACAGGCCAGCCACGCTTGTGAAAAACAAAAAGTACAAAAAGGGTATCTGACCTCCTGAGGGAAGCAGTCCTCTCTACGTAAATATGGAGAGCCCGTACCACATCCAAAGAGCGCTCTTTGGAGGACAAACAAGAAGAGATGAAGGCCGGAACCACAATCTCTTGGTTAAGCTGAAAAGATGATACCACCTACTGTAGGTAGATAACCAGGGCGAGTTCTAAGAACTACCCGGTCACGGTGAAAAATCAGAAAGGGTGGACGACAGGACAAAGCGCCTAAGACCGACACCCTCCTATCAGAGGCAATAGCCAGTAAAAACACGACCTTAAGTGTAAGACATTTAAGATCCACAGACTCAAGAGGTTCAAATGGAGACTAATGTAGGGCATTTAAGACAACAGACAGATCCCATGGAGCCACAGGAGTGACATAGGCCCTCATTCCGAGTTGATCGCTAGCTGCCGTTGTTCGAAGCACAGCGATCAGGCAAAAAATCAGCATTTCTGCGCATGCGTATGGGGCGCACTAGGCACGCGCGACGTACTTTCACAAAAGCCGATGCAGTTTCACACAAGGTCTAGCGATGCTTTTCAGTCGCACTGTTGACCGCTGAGTGTTTGACAGGAATGGGGCGTTTCTGGGAGGTAAGTGACCGTTTTCCAGGAGTGTGCTGAAAAACGCAGGCGTGTCAGATACAAACGCAGGCTTGCCTGGGGAAACGGGGGAGTGGCTGGCCGAACGCAGGGCGTGTTTGTGACATCAAAACAGGAACTAAATAGTCTGAAGTGATCGCAAGGTAGGAGTAGGTCTGCAGCTACTCAGAAACTGCTTGAAAAAAATGTAGACGCCGTTCTGCGATCCTTTCGTTCACACTTCTGCTAAGCTAAGATACACTCCCAGGGGGGGCGGCTTAGTGTTTGCACTGCTACTAAAAGCAGCTAGCGAGCGATCAACTCTGAATGAGGGCCAAAGGGAGGCTGAATCCGTAGAACACCCTGAGTGAAAGTATGAACGTCAGGAATAGACGCAATTTTCCTCTGAAACCACACCGACAAGGCGGATATATGGACCTTGAGGGAGGCTAGACGAAGAAAGGCCAAAAGCCTAGAAGTTCTGAACGAATAGGCATCATAATTCTTAGCAGCACACCATGTGACGTAAGAGTTCCAGACCCTGTAATAAATCCGTGCAGAAGCCGGTTTGCGGGCCTTCAACATAGTTTGAATAACCGCCTCAGAGAATCCCTTGGCCCTCAGAAGTGAAGCTTCAAGAGCCACACCGTCAAAGCCAGTCTGGCCAGGTCCGGATAGACACAAGGGCCCTGAACGAGGAGGTCTGGGCATTGGGGAAGTAGAAGAGGACGCTCTATCGATAACCCTGCAGGTCTGAGAACCAATGCCGTCTGGGCCATGCTGGAGCGACTAGAAGTAGTATTCCTCTTCTTGCTTGAACTTCCGTAGTACTCTGGGCAGGAGTGACACTGGAGGGAACACGTATGGCAGCCAAAAGTTTAATGGAATTGCCAGTGTGTCCATGAACGCTGCTTGAGGATCCCTTGTCCTTGATCCAAAGACCAGAACCTTGTGATTGTGTCGAGATGCCATCAGGTCTACATCTGGTAGGCCCCACTTGTTCACTAGGAGTTGAAAGACTTCTGGATGAAGACTCCACTCTCCAGCGTGAACGTCCTGACTACTGAGGAAATCCGCTTCCCAGTTGAGGATTCCAGGGATAAACACTGCCGATATTGCTGGCAGATGGCGTTCCGCCCAATGAAGGATTTTTGATACTTCCAGCATTGCCATGCGGCTTCAAGTACCACCTCGATGATTTATGTACGCCACCGTGGTGGCGTTGTCTGATTGTACTTGAACAAGCCTGTTGTGTACTAGAGGCAGGAATGTTTATCGGGAGGAGAGATTCCTCCCTGGTCCACCGACCCTGGAGAGAGTGTTGCTCCAACACCACGCCCGAACCCCGCACACTGGCATCCGTTGTCAGGAGGACCCAGTTGGAGAACCAGAAGGGACATCCCCTGCTCAACTGTTGGTCCTGTAGCCACCAGCTCAGTGACAGACGAACCTCTGGAGTTAAGGAGATCATTTGATACCTGATCTGATGAGGTAGGCCAGTGATGGCTAACCTTGACACTCCAGCTGTTGTTGAACTACACATCGCAGCATGCCCTGCTACAGTTTTGCTATTTGGGCTTGCTAAAACTGAAGCAGGTCATGCTGGGATGTGTAGTTCCACAACAGCTGGAGTGTCGGTAGGCCGTCCCACTTGGAAAGGATTAACCTCTGCAGAGGGCGGGAATGAAATTGAGCGTACTCTACCATGTCGAAAGCCGACACCATGAGGCCTAGTACTTGCATCGCCGAGTGTATCGACACTCTCTGGCGAGAGAGGAAATATCTGATCCTGTCCTGAAGTTTCAGGACTTTCTCTGGAGACAATAACAATCATTGGTTGTGTGTGTCCAGTAATGCCCCCAGGTGCACCATGCTCCGAGCAGGGACCAGCGAGGACTTTCTCCAGTTGATGAGCCAGCCGTGGGCTAGTAGGAATTGGACCGTCAGTTGCAGATGACGGAGGAGAAACTCTTGGGAGTTTGACAGGATCAGCAAGTCGTCCAGATACGGCAGGATCCTGACACCCTGACGGCGGAGAAAAGCAGTCATCACGGCCATGACTTTGGTGAATATCCGAGGGGCCGTGTCAAATCCAAATGGCAGTGCCTGGAATTTATAGTGTAGGCTGCCAATAGCAAACCGCAGATATTGCTGATGTGACATGGCAATAGGTATGTGCAGATAAGCATCCTGTATGTCCAGGGATACCACATAGTCTTCGGGTTCCATGGCCAGCACTATAGTGCGCTGAATTTCCATATGGAATTTGGATACTCTCACAAACTTGTTCAATGATTTGAGGTTGAGTATAGGCTGAAAGGACCAATTTGGCTTTGGAACTAGAAACGGTGGAATAGTATCCCCTGCCTGAGACAGAGGTACCGGCACCACCACTCCTGTGTCCAGGGGGGATTAAATTGCTTTTTGGAGAATTTTAAAGAAGAGGCCACTATAATGAAAGAAAAAATGATTGAAAAGGGTTATAGTATTATAGATCTAGAGCACAGGTTCTCAAACTCGGTCCTCAGGACCCCACACAGGGCATGTTTTGCAGGTCTCCTCACAGAATCACAAGTGACATAATTAGCTCCACCTGTGGACCTTTTACAATGTGTCAGTGAATAATGAATACACCTGTGCCCCTGCTGGGTTACCTGCAAAACATGCACTGCGTGGGGTCCTGAGGACCGAGTTTGAGAACCACTGATCTAGAGAAATCAATACAAGAAGTTACCAATGTGGATAGGAAAACACTAATAATAGAAAATAATAAAAAGGAAAAAGTCCAAACTGACTTGTCTTATACATTAGATATTGTCTTATACATGTGGATATTTTATTTTGCTGTATTTAATGTTAATTGTACAAAGAATGAATGTGTTTTTTCATGCCCTATGCCATTATGTAATTTCTAGTTTGGATGGCAGAGATGCGCTCACTCACATATTGCTTCTGTTTCAAACATGCACGCCGAGTATACTTCCGGTTCCGGTTGGAACTTAGGATGTACTCACTTACATCCCGCTTCCGTTCAATACATGCACTCCAAGGACACTTCCAATTGGCGCGGCGGTTGGTGGGCGGAAGTTAGCCCCTGTGACGCAGACGCACCTCAGATGGTTGGCACTGGCTGCTGCATGGTTGGCGCTTCCGGTTCAGGTCAGCACTGTGAGCCGCAGACGGAAGTGGGTGGCATGAGATGTTTTATTTTAGGTATATAAGGATGTACTGTGGACGGTGTCTCCCCTTCCTTGAAAAAGACTGATCAGTCGAAACGCGTTGGAAAGGGGAGCCTCATGACCACACGAAAGTTATACATATTTTTCCAAGTGGTTTTCTTTGCGGCCACAGAGGCCAGTTGGTTTCTGTAAATTCCATCTACCTGCATTGTGTGATATATTTTTATTGTATTTTTATTCCTAATATATTTCTAAAAATTAATTCCATTGCATGATAATTTCGGGTATATGGAGAATTATCATACCCAGAAGGAGTGACCTAAAAGAAACTGCTACATGATTGAAATCACATGTTTATGTGAGTATGGTACGTGATGCACCTATCTTCTGTGTTACTTTCATGATTTAGAGAAGGTGATGTCTTCATTAAACCTTTGCACGAGGTGTTCCTTTTAAAGATGCCTTTATGTGGGAGACTCTTCTGGGTACGTCTGTACCCTCCACCATAAATCACGGGGGGGTTTCTGTGGAGCTATTGGAATTTCAGATGGTACAATTTGGAATACTATTATATGGTTCCTTAGTTGTTGCATTTATTTCCCTTCTGAGGTACTGTGGAAGCGAATTCACATCGACAAAGAGAGACTGAGCATCTGCATAGGAATCTATGTGAAAACAGAAGGACTTGTATACGGACTTATCACTTGCTAAGTACCTTTTTTTTATTCATATTTTCAAATGGGATTGAGCGCCCATTCTGTAATTCTTTCTTTAAAGGAGGGATTGTACAACCAAGTGTAGAGCTTGCACTTTTGTTGGAACGAATCCGCAGGGATAACCACTGTGCAAAAATGGCGAGGGGGACGTCTCTTGAAAGAGATTGCGTCCCCATGAGAGAACTTCCCGCTCCCAGGCATCTGAAGTGGTCTTTAACCAGGACTGGGCTAACTGCAGAAGTCGGCCTCCCACCCTGGGGTCCCCCAGGGGGAGGCCCGCCCCATCATGCAGCAGGCTTGTCTTGTTTGGACGCAGGCTGACGGGCGGCCCAGGATTGTTTAGAGTTAGTGGTTTTAGCCTGTCGCTGATACGATTGACACTTTGCTTTCCCTGGAGGTCGAAAGGAACGAAAGGTGCTACTCAGCCTTCGGAGCAGAAGGGTTAGTATTTGGGAGACACGCAGTCTTGGCCGTAGCCAAGTCAGTCGCAATCTTGTTCAGATCTTCCCAAATAGGATGTCTCCCTTAAAAGGGAGCACCTCCAAGGTCTTTTTGGAGTCCAGGTCCACCTTCCAGGACCTCAACCACATAATTCGACAAGCCAGGATGGACGTAGTAGATGCCTTGGCCGCCATTACACCTGCATCAGAGGCCGCCTCCTGAATATAGTGGGAGGCTGTGGTAATATAAGACAGTTATTGTCTGCAGTATCAGAGATATCCTGAGGCAGCTCATCCTCTAATGCCTGAACCCATGCTTCAATTCCTTTCGCAGCCCAGGAGGCCGCCATAGTGGGTCTATGTACAACACCAG
Source organism: Pseudophryne corroboree (assembly GCF_028390025.1). Lineage (NCBI taxonomy): Eukaryota > Metazoa > Chordata > Amphibia > Anura > Myobatrachidae > Pseudophryne > Pseudophryne corroboree. Next base: position 3,247,526 of record NC_086448.1, read on the forward strand.
TAAGGGAGTAAATAGATTTCAGGCATCCCTCCACACGCTTATCCGTCGGTTCCTTCAGTGAGGTGACAGTGGTGACAGGCAGAGTAGAAGACACCACTAGATGGGCGACATGAGAGTCCACCGGAGGTGGAGTTTCCCGCTTGTTACTCAACTCCGCAGGGATAGGATAACGAGCTAGCATCTTTTTAGACGGGGAGAAATTCTTTCCTGGAGACGACCAGGATTCCTGACGAATGTCAATTAAATGGTCAGAATGTGGTAAGACTACTGTAGTAACCTTCTGACCTTTGAACTTATCAGGTTTCTTAGACGCAGTAGGAGGCTCAATGTCATCATCTATTTGAAGAATTAGCTTAATAGCCTCCACTAGGTCAGGAACATCAACCTGAGTTGTAGATTCCTCATCAGAAGCGAATTTATCAGTGTCTGATGGATCAGTATATTCCCCATCCTCATCGGAAGAATTATCTGAAATATTAGTGGATTGTGAGGAAGAAATGGCCCGCTTAGATGACCCCTTGGCCCCAGAAGGGCGTGGGGTAGACTTTTGTCTAACCAAAGATTGATTTAATTGTTATAACTTGGTAGAGAGAGTGTCCGCCCAGGGTGGATTAACTACAGGGACAATATGTGGCTGCAATGGCACAGGAGGTCCCACAGGGGGCATAAGACGTGTCACAAGTATAGTCAGCATATTTGAGAACGCTGCCCAAGGTGGGTCCTGATTGGCCACAGGCTGACTGGGTGTAAGACACTCAGCGCCTGAACCAACAGCTAAATCTTCCCCCTCAGGTAAATCTGCGGTGCCAGTACTGCATGATGGGTGGTCTTCAGTATGCCGACTGACGGGATCCCGATGCACAGTATACCGGCGCCGGAATCCAGACAGCCGGCATACCGACACTTATTCTCCCTTGTGGGGGTCCACGACCCCCCTGGAGGGAGAATAAAATAGCCCGTAGCGTGGCGAGCGCAGCGAGCCCGCAAGGGGCTCATTTGCGCTCGCCACACTGTCGGTAAGCCGGCGGTCAGGCTCCCGGCGCCGGTATGCTGGTCGCCGGGAGCCCGGCCGCCGGCATACCATACTGAACCCCTGCCTGATGCAGGAGCGTCCACGGATTTCCCGCCCTGAGTAGCAGACATTATAAGGAATGTAGCCGTAGGGCATAACAGTACAATATAGCCAGACAAACACAATACCTGCAAATAACCCCCTGAGTTATGTGACAGTAAACACGAAACAGAGGATTTAAGCAATATGAGGTGACTGAAAACACAAAGTAAAAATACCAAATGTATATTCTGTGTAACACTATATATATTAGTGATGAGCGGATTCGGTTTTACTCGGTTTTACTCGGTTTTACTCGGTTCTCAAAACGGCATCTTATTGGCTCACGGATGTCACGTGTTTTGGATAGCCAATAAGATGCCGTTTTGAGAACCGAGTAAAACCGAGTAAAACCGAACCTCGCTCATCACTAATATATATGACCCTGATGCACCTAGCCCCTCACGGTACAGAATATAGTGATAGCAATATGTGTGATACACAAGAATGGAATCCACACAGCAGCTGCAGGCACACTCAGTCACAGGTACAATGCAGAAGTTATTACATATAAACAATAAAACTGCACTGGACTAGTAATGCTACATATAGATATCTATATATAGATATGTATAGAGATATAACAATGCACAGTAGATACTGGATGTATATATCAGAATATTTGTACTAAGTATTTAGATAGCAGTACACTTGTTCTTAACTAACGATGTCTAAACAACATGTAGAATACTGAAGTGTCCTGTAAATGCACAGCGCTGATGAGACAGGCGGTATTACAGAGGAGACAGTGCCCAGCAGTCCCAGAATCAGCGCTCTGTGTAATGGCGCCCAAACGCGGAGTGAGGGAGAGAGAGAGAGATGCAGCTCCAGGGCGGGAACACCAGCAGTAGATGGCGCCCGGACCTGGGGGAGGGGCTACAGGTCAGCGCGTTATCCCCTATGCTGGACTTCACCACCGGGTACTGCGGAGCCTGTACCAAACGGATTTTAGTAAATACAACCTGTACTCCTTGCCCTGGTGGATATAGTGGGGTCCCTGTACAGTACAGTGTCCATGCCAGTGGCACAATCCATCTCCTGGGACCGCGCCCGGATTGCAATTTACCGGCGGGTCCCACCTGGGGGACCCTCTTACCTCCTCCCTGATATGCAGCCATGCGATCCAGGAGAGCCTCAGCAGTGGTGTGCCTGATGACCGGAGCGCCTCCACTGCAAGTACCTGGGAACCGGCCCCGGGAGTATGCAGCGCTGCTGGGGAGGTGATGGAGCCGCAGCACGATATGTCACACTGACATATGAAGTGCTGCGGCCCTTATAGTCTTCTATAAAAGCTCTTTCCAGGGCTGCCTAGCGCCGCCCCACCTGGTACTGACCTGCACTGCAGGCACCAACTTACACACTGGGCTCCAGTGCCTGGAGGCGGGGATATAGAGGCGATGCAAGGCATCCTGGGAACAGTCAAAGTTAGCCTGTTATTGCCTCAGATCAAGATCCTACTCTACACCCCCGATGTTATTCCCTGTGGAATACCAGTGTACCCTGCAGCAGAAATACGGCTAAATCATTTCACATTCTACCAATAAACTGATCAGTGATATTCTGTATGATTTCTCTATCTGCCGCTACCTGACCCCTGACCCCAGCGCTACTCTCCACTCTCGCAGAACCCTTCTGTAGGAGCAACGTGCTAGCTCGGGGGATGTCACCGTAAACTGCGTCATTTACCCGCGTCCGTTCTTTAGAATTTTTACATTACTCACTTAGAACACTGGTGGATTGCTCATGTCTGCGTCACATTATCATCTGAGCGAGGACTGGATTACACCTAGAAGTGCGCTAATCTATCAAGGTGTCACTGGGAGACGCAAAACACGTCGTATTCTACGTATGTGAAGAGAACCAATCGCTCACACCACATTATACACAATACAAAGCTAAACCACTTCACGCACCAATAAGGGGGAATGGCAGCTACACCTGTACAACAAAGGGTTACTCCCAATATTCCTACTCACACCACCTCTCCTTCCCCACTGATCCATCCTGCAGTTTACACTTCCCCACTGAGCCCTCCTGCAGGTCACACCACCTCTCCTTCCCCACTGATCCATTCTGCAGGTCACACCACCTCTCCTTCCCCACTGAGCCCTCCTGCAGGTCACACCACCTCTCCTTCCCCACTGAGCCCTCCTGCAGGTCACACCACCTCTCCTTCCCCACTGATCCATCCTGCAGTTTACACTTCCCCACTGAGCCCTCCTGCAGGTGACATCACCTCTCCTTCCCCACTGATCCATCCTGCAGGTCACACCACCTCTCTTTCCCCACTGATCCATCCTGCAGGTCACACCACCTCTCTTTCCCCACTGATCCATCCTGCAGGTCACACCACCTCTCCTTCCCCACTGATCCATCCTGCAGGTCACACCACCTCTTTCCCCACTGATCCATCCTGCAGGTCACACCACCTCTCTTTCCCCACTGATCCATCCTGCAGTTTACACTTCCCCACTGAGCCCTCCTGCAGGTCACACCACCTCTCCTTCCCCACTGATCCATTCTGCAGGTCACACCACCTCTCCTTCCCCACTGATCCATCCTGCAGGTCACACCACCTCTCCTTCCCCACTGAGCCCTCCTGCAGGTCACACCACCTCTCCTTCCCCACTGATCCATCCTGCAGGTCACACCACCTCTCCTTCCCCACTGAGCCCTCCTGCAGGTCACACCACCTCTCCTTCCCCACTGATCCATCCTGCAGGTCACACCACCTCTCTTTCCCCACTGATCCATCCTGCAGTTTACACTTCCCCACTGAGCCCTCCTGCAGGTCACACCACCTCTCCTTCCCCACTGATCTATCCTGCAGTTTACAACTTCCCCACTGAGCCCTCCTGCAGGTCACATCACCTCTCCTTCCCCCACTGATCCATCCTGCAGGTCACACCACCTCTCTTTCCCCACTGATCCATCCTGCAGTTTACACTTCCCCACTGAGCCCTCCTGCAGGTCACACCACCTCTCCTTCCCCACTGATCTATCCTGCAGTTTACACTTCCCCACTGAGCCCTCCTGCAGGTCACATCACCTCTCCTTCCCCACTGATCCATCCTACAAGTCACACCACCTCTCCTTCCCCACTGATCCATCCTGCAGTTTACACTTACCCACTGAGCCCTCCTGCAGGTCACACCACCTCTCCTTCCCCACTGATCCATCCTGCAGGTCACACCACCTCTCCTTCCCCACTGATCCATCCTGCAGGTCACACCACCTCCTCTCCTTCCCCACTGAGCCCTCCTGCAGGTCACACCACCTCTCCTTCCCCACTGATCCATACTGCAGGTCACACCACCTCTCCTTCCCCACTGAGCCCTCCTGCAGGTCACACCACCTCTCCTTCCCCACTGAGCCCTCCTGCAGGTCACACCACCTCTCCTTCCCCACTGATCCATCCTGCAGGTCACACCACCTCTCCTTCCCCACTGATCCATCCTGCAGGTCACACCACCTCTCCTTCCCCACTGAGCCCTCCTGCAGGTCACACCACCTCTCTTTCCCCACTGATCCATCCTGCAGTTTACACTTCCCCACTGAGCCCTCCTGCAGGTCACACCACCTCTCCTTCCCCACTGATCTATCCTGCAGTTTACACTTCCCCACTGAGCCCTCCTGCAGGTCACATCACCTCTCCTTCCCCACTGATCCATCCTGCAAGTCACACCACCTCTCCTTCCCCACTGATCCATCCTGCAGTTTACACTTCCCCACTGAGCCATCCTGCAGGTCACACCACCTCTCCTTCCCCACTGATCCATCCTGCAGGTCACACCACCTCTCCTTCCCCACTGAGCCCTCCTGCAGGTCACACCACCTCTCCTTCCCCACTGAGCCCTCCTGCAGGTCACACCACCTCTCCTTCCCCACTGATCCATCCTGCAGGTCACACCACCTCTCCTTCCCCACTGATCCATCCTGCAGGTCACACCACCTCTCCTTCCCCACTGAGCCCTCCTGCAGGTCACACCACCTCTCCTTCCCCACTGAGCCCTCCTGCAGGTCACACCACCTCTCTTTCCCCACTGATCCATCCTGCAGTTTACACTTCCCCACTGAGCCCTCCTGCAGGTCACACCACCTCTCCTTCCCCACTGATCTATCCTGCAGTTTACACTTCCCCACTGAGCCCTCCTGCAGGTCACATCACCTCTCCTTCCCCACTGATCCATCCTGCAAGTCGCACCACCTCTCCTTCCCCACTGATCCATCCTGCAGTTTACACTTCCCCACTGAGCCATCCTGCAGGTCACACCACCTTCTACGTAACCTGGCATCAGTGGGTGACAGGAGGCTACATAACTGGACTCAGTGGGTGACAGGAGGCTACGTAACCTGGACTCAGTGGGTGACAGGAGGCTACGTAACCTGGACTCAGTGGGTGACAGGAGGCTACGTAACTGGACTCAGTGGGTGACGGGAGGCTACATAACCAGGTACTGTGTGATTTAGTTAATTGCCTTTTTCTTTTGTTTTTTAAAGTATTTGGTTTTTCTATATCAACAGTTTATCTTTAAAATGTTTTACTTAGGTCCATTTTGATAGTGTATCACTAAAGATATCAATCTCACTCCATATAATACTGCAGGACAATATACACTCCACCACCCTCACACCACGGACATCAGTCTCCTGTACAATGACCTCACACTCCCCCAGCCTCACGTACAATGTTCTCACACTCCTCCAGCCTCACGTACAATGACCTCACACTCCCCCAGCCTCATGTACAATGATCTTACACACACCCAGCCTCACGTACAATGACCTCACACTCCTCCAGCCTCATGTACAATGACCTCACACTCCTCCAGCCTCACGTACAATGACAACACACTCCAGCCTCACGTACAATGATCTTACACTCCTCCAGCCTCATGTACAATGACCTCACACTCCCCCTGCCTCATGTACAATGATCTCACACACACCCAGCCTCACGTACAATGACCTCACACTGCCCCAGCCTCACGTACAATGACCTCACACTCCTCCAGCCTCACGTACAATGATCACACACTCCTCCAGCCTCACGTACAATGACCTCACACACACCCAGCCTCACGTACAATGACCTCACACTCCTCCAGCCTCACGTACAATGATCTCAAACTCCTCCAGCCTCACGTACAATGATCTCAAACTCCTCCAGCCTCACGTACAATGATCTCACACACACACCCAGCCTCACGTACAATGATCACACACTCCTCCAGCCTCACACACAATGATCTCACACACCTCCAGCCTCACGTACAATGACCTCACACTCCTCCAGCCTCACATACAATGACCTCACACTCCTCCAGCCTCACGTACAATGATCTCACACACACCCAGCCTCACGTACAATGATCTCAAACTCCGCCAGCCTCACGTACAATGACCTCACACTGCCCCAGCCTCACGTACAATGATCTTACACACACCCAGCCTCACGTACAATGACCTCACACTCCTCCAGCCTCACGTACAATGACCTCACACTCCTCCTGCCTCACGTACAATGTCCTCACACTCCTCCAGCCTCATGTACAATGATCTTACACACACCCAGCCTCACGTACAATGACCTCACACTCCTCCAGCCTCACGTACAATGACCTCACACTCCAGCCTCACGTACAATGACCTGACACTCCTCCAGCCTCACGTACAATGACCTCACACTCCCCCAGCCTCATGTACAATGACCTCACACTCCCCCAGCCTCATGTACAATGACCTCACACTCCTCCAGCCTCATGTACAATGACCTCACACTCCTCCAGCCTCATGTACAATGACCTCACACTCCCCCAGCCTCAGGTACAATGATCTTACACTCCCTCCAGCCTCATGTACAATGACCTCACACACACCCAGCCTCACGTACAATGACCTCACACTCCTCCAGCCTCACGTACAATGACCTAACACTCCTCCAGCCTCACGTACAATGACCTCACACTCCTCCAGCCTCACGTACAATGATCACACACACACCCAGCCTCACGTACAATGACCTCACACTCCTCCAGCCTCACGTACAATGACCTCACACTCCCCCAGCCTCATGTACAATGACCCTTACACTCCTCCAGCCTCACGTACAATGACCTCACACTCCTCCAGCCTCATGTACAATGACCTCACACTCCTCCAGCCTCATGTACAATGACCTCACACTCCCCCAGCCTCAAGTACAATGATCTTACACTCCTCCAGCCTCATGTACAATGACCTCACACTCCCCCAGCCTCATGTAAAATGATCTCACACACACCCAGCCTCACGTACAATGACCTCACACTCCTCCAGCCTCACATACAATGACCTCACACTCCTCCAGCCTCACATACAATGACCTCACACTCCTCCAGCCTCACGTACAATGATCTCACACACACCCAGCCTCACGTACAATGATCACACACTCCTCCAGCCTCACGTACAATGATCTCACACTCCTCCAGCCTCACGTACAATGATCTCACACACACCCAGCCTCACGTACAATGACCTCACACTCCTCCAGCCTCACGTACAATGACAACACACTCCAGCCTCACGTACAATGACCTGACACTCCTCCAGCCTCACGTACAATGACCTCACACTCCTCCAGCCTCACGTACAATGATCTCATACACACCCAGCCTCACGTACAATGACCTCACACTCCTCCAGCCTCACGTACAATGTCCTCACACTCCTCCAGCCTCACGTACAATGACCTCACACTCCTCCAGCCTCATGTACAATGACCTCACACTCCCCCAACCTCATGTACAATGACCTCACACTCCTCCAGCCTCACGTACAATGACCTCACACTCCTCCAGCCTCACGTACAATGATCTCACACACACCCAGCCTCACGTACAATGATCACACACACACCCAGCCTCACGTACAATGATCTCACACACACCCAGCCTCACGTACAATGATCTCAAACTCCTCCAGCCTCACATACAATGATCTCACACACACCCAGCCTCACGTACAATGATCTCAAACTCCTCCAGCCTCACGTACAATGATCTCACACACACACAGCCTCACGTACAATGATCTCACACACACCCAGCCTCACGTACAATGACCTCACACTCCTCCAGCCTCACGTACAATGTCCTCACACACACACCCAGCCTCACGTACAATGATCACACACTCCTCCAGCCTCACGTACAATGACCTCACACTCCTCCAGCCTCATGTACAATGATCTTACACACACCCAGCCTCACGTACAATGACCTCACACTCCTCCAGCCTCACGTACAATGACAACACACTCCAGCCTCACGTACAATGACCCGACACTCCTCCAGCCTCACGTACAATGACCTCACACTCCTCCAGCCTCACGTACAATGATCTCATACACACCCAGCCTCACGTACAATGACCTCACACTCCTCCAGCCTCACGTACAATGTCCTCACACTCCTCCAGCCTCACGTACAATGTCCTCACACTCCTCCAGCCTCACACACAATGATCTCACACACCCAGCCTCACGTACAATGACCTCACACTCCTCCAGCCTCACGTACAATGATCTCACTCCTCCAGCCTCACGTACAATGATCTCAAACTACTCCAGCCTCACGTACAATGATCTCACACACACACACCCAGCCTCACGTACAATGATCACACACTCCTCCAGCCTCACACACAATGATCTCACACACCTCCAGCCTCACGTACAATGATCACACACTCCTCCAGCCTCACGTACAATGATCTCACTCCTCCAGCCTCACGTACAATGATCTCACTCCTCCAGCCTCACGTACAATGATCACACACTCCTCCAGCCTCACGTACAATGATCTCACACTCCTCCAGCCTCACGTACAATGATCTCACACACCTCCAGCCTCACATACAATGATCTCACACTCCTCCAGCCTCACGTACAATGATCTCACACTCCTCCAGCCTCACGTACAATGACCTCACACTCCAGCCTCACGTACAATGACCTGACACTCCTCCAGCCTCACGTACAATGACCTCACACTCCCCCAGCCTCATGTACAATGACCTCACACTCCCCCAGCCTCATGTACAATGACCCTTACACTCCTCCAGCCTCACGTACAATGACCTCACACTCCTCCAGCCTCACGTACAATGATCTCACACTCCTCCAGCCTCACGTACAATGATCTCATACACACCCAGCCTCACGTACAATGACCTCACACTCCTCCTGCCTCACGTACAATGTCCTCACACTCCTCCAGCCTCATGTACAATGATCTTACACACACCCAGCCTCACGTACAATGACCTCACACTCCTCCAGCCTCACGTACAATGACCTCACACTCCAGCCTCACGTACAATGACCTGACACTCCTCCAGCCTCACGTACAATGACCTGACACTCCCCCAGCCTCATGTACAATGACCTCACACTCCCCCAGCCTCATGTACAATGACCTCACACTCCTCCAGCCTCATGTACAATGACCTCACACTCCTCCAGCCTCATGTACAATGACCTCACACTCCCCCAGCCTCAGGTACAATGATCTTACACTCCTCCAGCCTCATGTACAATGACCTCACACTCCCCCAGCCTCATGTACAATGATCTCACACACACCCAGCCTCACGTACAATGACCTCACACTGCCCCAGCCTCACGTACAATGATCTCACACTCCTCCAGCCTCACGTACAATGACCTCACACTCCAGCCTCACGTACAATGACCTGACACTCCTCCAGCCTCACGTACAATGACCTCACACTGCCCCAGCCTCATGTAAAATGATCTCACACACACCCAGCCTCACGTACAATGACCTCACACTCCTCCAGCCTCACATACAATGACCTCACACTCCTCCAGCCTCACGTACAATGATCTCACACACACCCAGCCTCATGTACAATGATCACACACTCCTCCAGCCTCACGTACAATGATCTCACACACACCCAGCCTCACGTACAATGATCTCAAACTCCTCCAGCCTCACGTACAATGACCTCACACTCCCCCACCCTCACGTACAATGACCTCACACTCCTCCAGCCTCATGTACAATGATCTTACACACACCCAGCCTCACGTACAATGACCTCACACTCCTCCAGCCTCACGTACAATGACAACACACTCCAGCCTCACGTACAATGACCTGACACTCCTCCAGCCTCACGTACAATGACCTCACACTCCTCCAGCCTCACGTACAATGATCTCATACACACCCAGCCTCACGTACAATGACCTCACACTCCTCCAGCCTCACGTACAATGTCCTCACACTCCTCCAGCCTCACGTACAATGTCCTCACACTCCTCCAGCCTCACACACAATGATCTCACACACCCAGCCTCACGTACAATGACCTCACACTCCTCCAGCCTCACGTACAATGATCTCACTCCTCCAGCCTCACGTACAATGATCTCAAACTACTCCAGCCTCACGTACAATGATCTCACACACACACACCCAGCCTCACGTACAATGATCACACACTCCTCCAGCCTCACACACAATGATCTCACACACCTCCAGCCTCACGTACAATGATCACACACTCCTCCAGCCTCACGTACAATGATCTCACTCCTCCAGCCTCACGTACAATGATCTCACTACTCCAGCCTCACGTACAATGATCACACACTCCTCCAGCCTCACGTACAATGATCTCACACTCCTCCAGCCTCACGTACAATGATCTCACACACCTCCAGCCTCAAATACAATGATCTCACACTCCTCCAGCCTCACGTACAATGATCTCACACTCCTCCAGCCTCACGTACAATGATCTCATACACACCCAGCCTCACGTACAATGACCTCACACTCCTCCAGCCTCACGTACAATGACCTCACACTCCAGCCTCACATACAATGACCTGACACTCCTCCAGCCTCACGTACAATGACCTCACACTCCCCCAGCCTCATGTACAATGACCTCACACTCCCCCAGCCTCATGTACAATGACCCTTACACTCCTCCAGCCTCACGTACAATGACCTCACACTCCTCCAGCCTCACGTACAATGATCTCACACTCCTCCAGCCTCGCGTACAATGATCTCATACACACCCAGCCTCACGTACAATGACCTCACACTCCTCCTGCCTCACGTACAATGTCCTCACACTCCTCCAGCCTCATGTACAATGATCTTACACACACCCAGCCTCACGTACAATGACCTCACACTCCTCCAGCCTCACGTACAATGACCTCACACTCCAGCCTCACGTACAATGACCTGACACTCCTCCAGCCTCACGTACAATGACCTGACACTCCTCCAGCCTCACGTACAATGACCTCACACTCCCCCAGCCTCATGTACAATGACCTCACACTCCCCCAGCCTCATGTACAATGACCTCACACTCTTCCAGCCTCATGTACAATGACCTCACACTCCTCCAGCCTCATGTACAATGACCTCACACTCCCCCAGCCTCAGGTACAATGATCTTACACTCCTCCAGCCTCATGTACAATGACCTCACACTCCCCCAGCCTCATGTACAATGATCTCACACACACCCAGCCTCACGTACAATGACCTCACACTGCCCCAGCCTCACGTACAATGATCTCACACTCCTCCAGCCTCACGTACAATGACCTCACACTCCAGCCTCACGTACAATGACCTGACACTCCTCCAGCCTCACGTACAATGACCTCACACTGCCCCAGCCTCATGTACAATGACCTCACACTCCTCCAGCCTCACATACAATGACCTCACACTCCTCCAGCCTCACGTACAATTATCTCACACACACCCAGCCTCACGTACAATGATCACACACTCCTCCAGCCTCACGTACAATGATCTCACACTCCTCCAGCCTCACGTACAATGATCTCACACACACCCAGCCTCACGTACAATGACCTCACACTCCTCCAGCCTCACGTACAATGACAACACACTCCAGCCTCACGTACAATGACCTCACACTCCTCCAGCCTCATGTACAATGACCTCACACTCCTCCAGCCTCACATACAATGACCTCACACTCCTCCAGCCTCACGTACAATGATCTCATACACACCCAGCCTCACGTACAATGACCTCACACTCCTCCAGCCTCACGTACAATGTCCTCACACTCCTCCAGCCTCACGTACAATGACCTCACACTCCTCCAGCCTCATGTACAATGACCTCACACTCCCCCAACCTCATGTACAATGACCTCACACTCCTCCAGCCTCACGTACAATGACCTCACACTCCTCCAGCCTCACGTACAATGATCTCACACACACCCAGCCTCACGTACAATGATTTCACACTCCTCCAGGCTCACGTACAATGATCTCAAACTCCTCCAGCCTCACGTACAATGATCTCAAACTCCTCCAGCCTCACGTACAATGATCTCACACACACACCCAGCCTCACGTACAATGATCACACACTCCTCCAGCCTCACACACAATGATCTCACACACCTCCAGCCTCACGTACAATGACCTCACACTCCTCCAGCCTCACATACAATGACCTCACACTCCTCCAGCCTCACGTACAATGATCTCACACACACCCAGCCTCACGTACAATGATCACACACTCCTCCAGCCTCACGTACAATGATCTCACACACACCCAGCCTCACGTACAATGATCTCAAACTCCGCCAGCCTCACGTACAATGACCTCACACTGCCCCAGCCTCACGTACAATGATCTCACACACACCCAGCCTCACGTACAATGACCTCACACTCCTCCAGCCTCACGTACAATGACCTCACACTCCTCCAGCCTCACGTACAATGATCTCACACTCCTCCAGCCTCACGTACAATGATCTCACACACACCCAGCCTCACGTACAATGACCTCACACTCCTCCTGCCTCACGTACAATGTCCTCACACTCCTCCAGCCTCACGTACAATGACCTCACACTCCTCCAGCCTCACGTACAATGATCTCACACACACCCAGCCTCACGTACAATGATCACACACACACCCAGCCTCACGTACAATGATCTCACACACACACAGCCTCACGTACAATGATCTCAAACTCCTCCAGCCTCACATACAATGATCTCACACACACCCAGCCTCACGTACAATGGTCTCAAACTCCTCCAGCCTCACGTACAATGATCTCACACACACCCAGCCTCACGTACAATGATCTCACACACACCCAGCCTCACGTACAATGACCTCACACTCCTCCAGCCTCACGTACAATGTCCTCACACACACACCCAGCCTCACGTACAATGATCACACACTCCTCCAGCCTCACACACAATGATCTCACACTCCCCCAGCCTCACGTACAATGACCTCACACTCCTCCAGCCTCATGTACAATGATCTTACACACACCCAGCCTCACGTACAATGACCTCACACTCCTCCAGCCTCACGTACAATGACAACACACTCCAGCCTCACGTACAATGACCTCACACTCCTCCTGCCTCACGTACAATGTCCTCACACTCCTCCAGCCTCATGTACAATGATCTTACACACACCCAGCCTCACGTACAATGACCTCACACTCCTCCAGCCTCACGTACAATGACCTCACACTCCTCCAGCCTCACGTACAATGACCTCACACTCCTCCAGCCTCATGTACAATGACCTCACACTCCCCCAACCTCACGTACAATGACCTCACACTCCTCCAGCCTCACGTACAATGACCTCACACTCCTCCAGCCTCATGTACAATGACCTGACACTCCTCCAGCCTCACGTACAATGACCTCACACTCCCCCAGCCTCATGTACAATGACCTCACACTCCCCCAGCCTCATGTACAATGACCTCACACTCCTCCAGCCTCATGTACAATGACCTCACACTCCTCCAGCCTCATGTACAATGACCTCACACTCCCCCAGCCTCAGGTACAATGATCTTACACTCCTCCAGCCTCATGTACAATGACCTCACACTCCCCCAGCCTCATGTACAATGATCTCACACACACCCAGCCTCACGTACAATGACCTCACACTGCCCCAGCCTCACGTACAATGATCTCACACTCCTCCAGCCTCACGTACAATGACCTCACACTCCAGCCTCACGTACAATGACCTGACACTCCTCCAGCCTAACGTACAATGACCTCACACTGCCCCAGCCTCATGTAAAATGATCTCACACACACCCAGCCTCACGTACAATGACCTCACACTCCTCCAGCCTCACGTACAATGTCCTCACACTCCTCCAGCCTCACGTACAATGACCTCACACTCCTCCAGCCTCATGTACAATGACCTCACACTCCCCCAACCTCATGTACAATGACCTCACACTCCTCCAGCCTCACGTACAATGACCTCACACTCCTCCAGCCTCACGTACAATGATCTCACACACACCCAGCCTCACGTACAATGATTTCACACTCCTCCAGGCTCACGTACAATGATCTCAAACTCCTCCAGCCTCACGTACAATGATCTCAAACTCCTCCAGCCTCACGTACAATGATCTCACACACACACCCAGCCTCACGTACAATGATCACACACTCCTCCAGCCTCACGTACAATGATCTCACACTCCTCCAGCCTCACGTACAATGACCTCACACTCCTCCAGCCTCACGTACAATGATCTCACACTCCTCCAGCCTCACGTACAATGATCTCACACACACCCAGCCTCACGTACAATGATCACACACACACCCAGCCTCACGTACAATGATCTCACACACACCCAGCCTCACGTACAATGATCTCAAACTCCTCCAGCCTCACATACAATGATCTCACACACACCCAGCCTCACGTACAATGATCTCAAACTCCTCCAGCCTCACGTACAATGATCTCACACACACCCAGCCTCACGTACAATGATCTCACACACACCCAGCCTCACGTACAATGACCTCACACTCCTCCAGCCTCACGTACAATGTCCTCACACACACACCCAGCCTCACGTACAATGATCACACACTCCTCCAGCCTCACACACAATGATCTCACACTCCCCCAGCCTCACGTACAATGACCTCACACTCCTCCAGCCTCATGTACAATGATCTTACACACACCCAGCCTCACGTACAATGACCTCACACTCCTCCAGCCTCACGTACAATGACAACACACTCCAGCCTCACGTACAATGACCTGACACTCCTCCAGCCTCACGTACAATGACCTCACACTCCTCCAGCCTCACGTACAATGATCTCACACACACCCAGCCTCACGTACAATGATCACACACACACGCAGCCTCACGTACAATGATCTCACACACACCCAGCCTCACGTACAATGATCTCAAACTCCTCCAGCCTCACATACAATGATCTCACACACACCCAGCCTCACGTACAATGATCTCAAACTCCTCCAGCCTCACGTACAATGATCTCACACACACCCAGCCTCACGTACAATGATCTCACACACACCCAGCCTCACGTACAATGACCTCACACTCCTCCAGCCTCACGTACAATGTCCTCACACACACACCCAGCCTCACGTACAATGATCACACACTCCTCCAGCCTCACACACAATGATCTCACACTCCCCCAGCCTCACGTACAATGACCTCACACTCCTCCAGCCTCATGTACAATGATCTTACACACACCCAGCCTCACGTACAATGACCTCACACTCCTCCAGCCTCACGTACAATGACAACACACTCCAGCCTCACGTACAATGACCTGACACTCCTCCAGCCTCACGTACAATGACCTCACACTCCTCCAGCCTCACGTACAATGATCTCATACACACCCAGCCTCACGTACAATGACCTCACACTCCTCCAGCCTCACGTACAATGTCCTCACACTCCTCCAGCCTCACGTACAATGTCCTCACACTCCTCCAGCCTCACACACAATGATCTCACACACCCAGCCTCACGTACAATGACCTCACACTCCTCCAGCCTCACGTACAATGATCTCACTCCTCCAGCCTCACGTACAATGATCTCACACACACACACCCAGCCTCACGTACAATGATCACACACTCCTCCAGCCTCACACACAATGATCTCACACACCTCCAGCCTCACGTACAATGATCACACACTCCTCCAGCCTCACGTACAATGATCTCACTCCTCCAGCCTCACGTACAATGATCTCACTACTCCAGCCTCACGTACAATGATCACACACTCCTCCAGCCTCACGTACAATGATCTCACACTCCTCCAGCCTCACGTACAATGATCTCACACACCTCCAGCCTCAAATACAATGATCTCACACTCCTCCAGCCTCACGTACAATGATCTCACACTCCTCCAGCCTCACGTACAATGATCTCATACACACCCAGCCTCACGTACAATGACCTCACACTCCTCCAGCCTCACGTACAATGACCTCACACTCCAGCCTCACGTACAATGACCTGACACTCCTCCAGCCTCACGTACAATGACCTCACACTCCCCCAGCCTCATGTACAATGACCTCACACTCCCCCAGCCTCATGTACAATGACCCTTACACTCCTCCAGCCTCACGTACAATGACCTCACACTCCTCCAGCCTCACGTACAATGATCTCACACTCCTCCAGCCTCACGTACAATGATCTCATACACACCCAGCCTCACGTACAATGACCTCACACTCCTCCTGCCTCACGTACAATGTCCTCACACTCCTCCAGCCTCATGTACAATGATCTTACACACACCCAGCCTCACGTACAATGACCTCACACTCCTCCAGCCTCACGTACAATGACCTCACACTCCAGCCTCACGTACAATGACCTGACACTCCTCCAGCCTCACGTACAATGACCTGACACTCCTCCAGCCTCACGTACAATGACCTCACACTCCCCCAGCCTCATGTACAATGACCTCACACTCCCCCAGCCTCATGTACAATGACCTCACACTCTTCCAGCCTCATGTACAATGACCTCACACTCCTCCAGCCTCATGTACAATGACCTCACACTCCCCCAGCCTCAGGTACAATGATCTTACACTCCTCCAGCCTCATGTACAATGACCTCACACTCCCCCAGCCTCATGTACAATGATCTCACACACACCCAGCCTCACGTACAATGACCTCACACTGCCCCAGCCTCACGTACAATGATCTCACACTCCTCCAGCCTCACGTACAATGACCTCACACTCCAGCCTCACGTACAATGACCTGACACTCCTCCAGCCTCACGTACAATGACCTCACACTGCCCCAGCCTCATGTACAATGACCTCACACTCCTCCAGCCTCACATACAATGACCTCACACTCCTCCAGCCTCACGTACAATTATCTCACACACACCCAGCCTCACGTACAATGATCACACACTCCTCCAGCCTCACGTACAATGATCTCACACTCCTCCAGCCTCACGTACAATGATCTCACACACACCCAGCCTCACGTACAATGACCTCACACTCCTCCAGCCTCACGTACAATGACAACACACTCCAGCCTCACGTACAATGACCTCACACTCCTCCAGCCTCACATACAATGACCTCACACTCCTCCAGCCTCACGTACAATGATCTCATACACACCCAGCCTCACGTACAATGACCTCACACTCCTCCAGCCTCACGTACAATGTCCTCACACTCCTCCAGCCTCACGTACAATGACCTCACACTCCTCCAGCCTCATGTACAATGACCTCACACTCCCCCAACCTCATGTACAATGACCTCACACTCCTCCAGCCTCACGTACAATGACCTCACACTCCTCCAGCCTCACGTACAATGATCTCACACACACCCAGCCTCACGTACAATGATTTCACACTCCTCCAGGCTCACGTACAATGATCTCAAACTCCTCCAGCCTCACGTACAATGATCTCAAACTCCTCCAGCCTCACGTACAATGATCTCACACACACACCCAGCCTCACGTACAATGATCACACACTCCTCCAGCCTCACACACAATGATCTCACACACCTCCAGCCTCACGTACAATGACCTCACACTCCTCCAGCCTCACATACAATGACCTCACACTCCTCCAGCCTCACGTACAATGATCTCACACACACCCAGCCTCACGTACAATGATCACACACTCCTCCAGCCTCACGTACAATGATCTCACACACACCCAGCCTCACGTACAATGATCTCAAACTCCGCCAGCCTCACGTACAATGACCTCACACTGCCCCAGCCTCACGTACAATGATCTCACACACACCCAGCCTCACGTACAATGACCTCACACTCCTCCAGCCTCACGTACAATGACCTCACACTCCTCCAGCCTCACGTACAATGATCTCACACTCCTCCAGCCTCACGTACAATGATCTCACACACACCCAGCCTCACGTACAATGACCTCACACTCCTCCTGCCTCACGTACAATGTCCTCACACTCCTCCAGCCTCATGTACAATGATCTTACACACACCCAGCCTCACGTACAATGACCTCACACTCCTCCAGCCTCACGTACAATGACCTCACACTCCTCCAGCCTCACGTACAATGACCTCACACTCCTCCAGCCTCATGTACAATGACCTCACACTCCCCCAACCTCATGTACAATGACCTCACACTCCTCCAGCCTCACGTACAATGACCTCACACTCCTCCAGCCTCACGTACAATGATCTCACACACACCCAGCCTCACGTACAATGATCACACACACACCCAGCCTCACGTACAATGATCTCACACACACCCAGCCTCACGTACAATGATCTCAAACTCCTCCAGCCTCACATACAATGATCTCACACACACCCAGCCTCACGTACAATGATCTCAAACTCCTCCAGCCTCACGTACAATGATCTCACACACACCCAGCCTCACGTACAATGATCTCACACACACCCAGCCTCACGTACAATGACCTCACACTCCTCCAGCCTCACGTACAATGTCCTCACACACACACCCAGCCTCACGTACAATGATCACACACTCCTCCAGCCTCACACACAATGATCTCACACTCCCCCAGCCTCACGTACAATGACCTCACACTCCTCCAGCCTCATGTACAATGATCTTACACACACCCAGCCTCACGTACAATGACCTCACACTCCTCCAGCCTCACGTACAATGACAACACACTCCAGCCTCACGTACAATGACCTCACACTCCTCCTGCCTCACGTACAATGTCCTCACACTCCTCCAGCCTCATGTACAATGATCTTACACACACCCAGCCTCACGTACAATGACCTCACACTCCTCCAGCCTCACGTACAATGACCTCACACTCCTCCAGCCTCACGTACAATGACCTCACACTCCTCCAGCCTCATGTACAATGACCTCACACTCCCCCAACCTCATGTACAATGACCTCACACTCCTCCAGCCTCACGTACAATGACCTCACACTCCTCCAGCCTCACGTACAATGATCTCACACACACCCAGCCTCACGTACAATGATCACACACACACCCAGCCTCACGTACAATGATCTCACACACACCCAGCCTCACGTACAATGATCTCAAACTCCTCCAGCCTCACATACAATGATCTCACACACACCCAGCCTCACGTACAATGATCTCAAACTCCTCCAGCCTCACGTACAATGATCTCACACACACCCAGCCTCACGTACAATGATCTCACACACACCCAGCCTCACGTACAATGACCTCACACTCCTCCAGCCTCACGTACAATGTCCTCACACACACACCCAGCCTCACGTACAATGATCACACACTCCTCCAGCCTCACACACAATGATCTCACACTCCCCCAGCCTCACGTACAATGACCTCACACTCCTCCAGCCTCATGTACAATGATCTTACACACACCCAGCCTCACGTACAATGACCTCACACTCCTCCAGCCTCACGTACAATGACAACACACTCCAGCCTCACGTACAATGACCTGACACTCCTCCAGCCTCACGTACAATGACCTCACACTCCTCCAGCCTCACGTACAATGATCTCACACACACCCAGCCTCACGTACAATGATCACACACACACCCAGCCTCACGTACAATGATCTCACACACACCCAGCCTCACGTACAATGATCTCAAACTCCTCCAGCCTCACATACAATGATCTCACACACACCCAGCCTCACGTACAATGATCTCAAACTCCTCCAGCCTCACGTACAATGATCTCACACACACCCAGCCTCACGTACAATGATCTCACACACACCCAGCCTCACGTACAATGACCTCACACTCCTCCAGCCTCACGTACAATGTCCTCACACACACACCCAGCCTCACGTACAATGATCACACACTCCTCCAGCCTCACACACAATGATCTCACACTCCCCCAGCCTCACGTACAATGACCTCACACTCCTCCAGCCTCACGTACAATGACAACACACTCCAGCCTCACGTACAATGACCTGACACTCCTCCAGCCTCACGTACAATGACCTCACACTCCTCCAGCCTCACGTACAATGATCTCATACACACCCAGCCTCACGTACAATGACCTCACACTCCTCCAGCCTCACGTACAATGTCCTCACACTCCTCCAGCCTCACGTACAATGTCCTCACACTCCTCCAGCCTCACACACAATGATCTCACACACCCAGCCTCACGTACAATGACCTCACACTCCTCCAGCCTCACGTACAATGATCTCACTCCTCCAGCCTCACGTACAATGATCTCAAACTACTCCAGCCTCACGTACAATGATCTCACACACACACACCCAGCCTCACGTACAATGACTCCTCCAGCCTCACACACAATGATCTCACACACCTCCAGCCTCACGTACAATGATCACACACTCCTCCAGCCTCACGTACAATGATCTCACTCCTCCAGCCTCACGTACAATGATCTCACTCCTCCAGCCTCACGTACAATGATCACACACTCCTCCAGCCTCACGTACAATGATCTCACACTCCTCCAGCCTCACATACAATGATCTCACACTCCTCCAGCCTCACGTACAATGATCTCACACTCCTCCAGCCTCACGTACAATGATCTCATACACACCCAGCCTCACGTACAATGACCTCACACTCCTCCAGCCTCACGTACAATGACCTGACACTCCAGCCTCACGTACAATGACCTGACACTCCTCCAGCCTCACGTACAATGACCTCACACTCCCCCAGCCTCATGTACAATGACCTCACACTCCCCCAGCCTCATGTACAATGACCCTTACACTCCTCCAGCCTCACGTACAATGACCTCACACTCCTCCAGCCTCACGTACAATGATCTCACACTCCTCCAGCCTCACGTACAATGATCTCATACACACCCAGCCTCACGTACAATGACCTCACACTCCTCCTGCCTCACGTACAATGTCCTCACACTCCTCCAGCCTCATGTACAATGATCTTACACACACCCAGCCTCACGCACAATGACCTCACACTCCTCCAGCCTCACGTACAATGACCTCACACTCCAGCCTCACGTACAATGACCTCACACTCCCCCAGCCTCATGTACAATGACCTCACACTCCCCCAGCCTCATGTACAATGACCTCACACTCCCCCAGCCTCATGTACAATGACCTCACACTCCCCCAGCCTCATGTACAATGACCTCACACTGCCCCAGCCTCACGTACAATGATCTCACACTCCTCCAGCCTCACGTACAATGTCCTCACACTCCTCCAGCCTCACACACAATGATCTCACACACCCAGCCTCACGTACAATGACCTCACACTCCTCCAGCCTCACGTACAATGATCTCACTCCTCCAGCCTCACGTACAATGATCTCAAACTATTCCAGCCTCACGTACAATGATCTCACACTCCTCCAGCCTCACGTACAATGATCTCACACACCTCCAGCCTGACATACAATGACCTCACACTCCTCCTGCCTCACGTACAATGTCCTCACACTCCTCCAGCCTCACGTACAATGATCTCATACACACCCAGCCTCACGTACAATGACCTCACACTCCTCCAGCCTCACGTACAATGACCTCACACTCCAGCCTCACGTACAATGACCTGACACTCCTCCAGCCTCACGTACAATGACCTCACACTCCCCCAGCCTCATGTACAATGACCTCACACTCCCCCAGCCTCATGTACAATGACCTCACACTCCTCCAGCCTCATGTACAATGACCTCACACTCCTCCAGCCTCATGTACAATGACCTCACACTCCCCCAGCCTCAGGTACAATGATCTTACACTCCTCCAGCCTCATGTACAATGACCTCACACTCCCCCAGCCTCATGTACAATGATCTCACACACACCCAGCCTCACGTACAATGACCTCACACTGCCCCAGCCTCACGTACAATGATCTCACACTCCTCCAGCCTCACGTACAATGACCTCACACTCCAGCCTCACGTACAATGACCTGACACTCCTCCAGCCTCACGTACAATGACCTCACACTGCCCCAGCCTCATGTACAATGACCTCACACTCCTCCAGCCTCACGTACAATGACCTCACACTCCTCCAGCCTCACGTACAATGACCTCACACTGCCCCAGCCTCACGTACAATGATCTTACACACACCCAGCCTCACGTACAATGACCTCACACTCCTCCAGCCTCACATACAATGACCTCACACTCCTCCAGCCTCACGTACAATTATCTCACACACACCCAGCCTCACGTACAATGATCACACACTCCTCCAGCCTCACGTACAATGATCTCACTCCTCCAGCCTCACGTACAATGATCTCACACTCCTCCAGGCTCACGTACAATGATCTCAAACTCCTCCAGCCTCACGTACAATGATCTCAAACTCCTCCAGCCTCACGTACAATGATCTCACACACACACCCAGCCTCACGTACAATGATCACACACTCCTCCAGCCTCACACACAATGATCTCACACACCTCCAGCCTCACGTACAATGACCTCACACTCCTCCAGCCTGACATACAATGACCTCACACTCCTCCAGCCTCACGTACAATGATCTCACACACACCCAGCCTCACGTACAATGATCACACACTCCTCCAGCCTCACGTACAATGATCTCACACACACCCAGCCTCACGTACAATGATCTCAAACTCCGCCAGCCTCACGTACAATGACCTCACACTGCCCCAGCCTCACGTACAATGATCTTACACACACCCAGCCTCACGTACAATGACCTCACACTCCTCCAGCCTCACGTACAATGACCTCACACTCCTCCAGCCTCACGTACAATGATCTCACACTCCTCCAGCCTCACGTACAATGATCTCACACACACCCAGCCTCACGTACAATGACCTCACACTCCTCCTGCCTCACGTACAATGTCCTCACACTCCTCCAGCCTCATGTACAATGATCTTAAACACACCCAGCCTCACGTACAATGACCTCACACTCCTCCAGCCTCACGTACAATGACCTCACACTCCAGCCTCACGTACAATGACCTCACACTCCTCCAGCCTCACGTACAATGACCTCACACTCCCCCAGCCTCATGTACAATGACCTCACACTCCCCCAACCTCATGTACAATGACCTCACACTCCTCCAGCCTCATGTACAATGATCTCACACACACCCAGCCTCACGTACAATGATCACACACACACCCAGCCTCACGTACAATGATCTCACACACACCCAGCCTCACGTACAATGATCTCAAACTCCTCCAGCCTCACATACAATGATCTCACACACACCCAGCCTCACGTACAATGATCTCAAACTCCTCCAGCCTCACGTACAATGATCTCACACACACCCAGCCTCACGTACAATGATCTCACACACACCCAGCCTCACGTACAATGACCTCACACTCCTCCAGCCTCACGTACAATGTCCTCACACTCCTCCAGCCTCACGTACAATGATCTCAAACTCCTCCAGCCTCACGTACAATGATCTCAAACTCCTCCAGCCTCACGTACAATGATCTCACACACACACCCAGCCTCACGTACAATGATCACACACTCCTCCAGCCTCACAAACAATGATCTCACACACCTCCAGCCTCACGTACAATGATCACACACTCCTCCAGCCTCACGTACAATGATCTCACTCCTCCAGCCTCACGTACAATGATCTCACTCCTCCAGCCTCACGTACAATGATCACACACACCTCCAGCCTCACATACAATGATCTCACACTCCTCCAGCCTCACGTACAATGATCTCACACTCCTCCAGCCTCACGTACAATGATCTCATACACACCCAGCCTCACGTACAATGACCTCACACTCATCCAGCCTCACGTACAATGACCTCACACTCCTCCAGCCTCACATACAATGATCTCATACACACCCAGCCTCACGTACAATGACCTCACACTCCTCCAGCCTCACGTACAATGATCTCACACTCCTCCAGCCTCACGCAGAATGACCTCACACTCCTCCAGCCTCACGTACAATGTCCTCACACTCCTCCAACCTCACGTACAATGATCTCATACACACCCAGCCTCACGTACAATGATCACACACTCCTCCAGCCTCACGTACAATGATCTCAAACTCCTCCAGCCTCACATACAATGATCTCATACACACCCAGCCTCACGTACAATGATCGCATACACACCCAGCCTCACGTACAATGATCTCACTCCTCCTGCCTCACGTACAATGACCTCACACTCCTCCAGCCTCACATACAATGACCTCACACTCCTCCAGCCTCACATACAATGATCTCATACACACCCAGCCTCACGTACAATGACCTCACACTCCTCCAGCCTCACGTACAATGATCTCACACTCCTCCAGCCTCACGCAGAATTACCTCACACTCCTCCAGCCTCACGTACAATGTCCTCACACTCCTCCAACCTCACGTACAATGTCCTCACACTCCTCCAGCCTCACGTACAATGATCTCAAACTCCTCCAGCCTCACGTACAATGACCTCACACTCCTCCAGCCTCACGTACAATGACCTCACACTCCTCCAGCCTCACGTACAATGACCTCACACTCCTCCAGCCTCACGTACAATGACCTCACACTCCTCCAGCCTCACGTACAATGATCTCACACACACACCCAGCCTCACGTACAATGATCTCACACACACCCAGCCTCACGTACAATGACCTCACACTCCCCCAGCCTCATGTACAATGACCTCACACTCCCCCAGCCTCATGTACAATGACCTCACACTCCTCCAGCCTCACGTACAATGACCTCACACTCCTCCAGCCTCACGTACAATGATCTCACACACACCCAGCCTCACGTAAAATGATCACACACTCCTCCAGCCTCACGTACAATGATCTCAAACACACCCAGCCTCACGTACAATGTCCTCACACTCCTCCAGCCTCACGTACAATGATCTTACACACACCCAGCCTCACGTACAATGACCTCACACTCCTCCAGCCTCACGTACAATGACCTCACACTCCAGCCTCACGTACAATGACCTGACACTCCTCCAGCCTCACGTACAATGACCTCACACTCCCCCAGCCTCACGTACAATGACCTCACACTCCCCCAGCCTCATGTACAATGACCTCACACTCCTCCAGCCTCACGTACAATGACCTCACACTCCTCCAGCCTCACGTACAATGATCTCACACACACCCAGCCTCACGTAAAATGATCACACACTCCTCCAGCCTCACGTACAATGATCTCAAACACACCCAGCCTCACGTACAATGATCTCAAACTCCTCCAGCCTCATGTACAATGATCTCACACACACCCAGCCTCACATACAATGATCTCAAACTCCTCCAGCCTCACGTACAATGATCTCATACACACCCAGCCTCACGTACAATGACCTCACACTCCTCCCGCCTCACGTACAATGTCCTCACACTCCTCCAGCCTCACGTACAATGTCCTCACACTCCTCCAGCCTCACACACAATGATCTCACACACCCAGCCTCACGTACAATGACCTCACACTCCTCCAGCCTCACGTACAATGATCTCACTCCTCCAGCCTCACGTACAATGATCTCAAACTACTCCAGCCTCACGTACAATGATCTCACACACCCAGCCTCACGTACAATGATCTCACTCCTCCAGCCTCACGTACAATGATCTCACTCCTCCAGCCTCACGCAGAATGACCTCACACTCCTCCAGCCTCACGTACAATGTCCTCACACTCCTCCAACCTCACGTACAATGTCCTCACACTCCTCCAGCCTCACGTACAATGATCTCATACACACCCAGCCTCACGTACAATGATCACACTCCTCAAGCCTCACGTACAATGATCACACACTCCTCCAGCCTCACGTACAATGATCTCAAACTCCTCCAGCCTCACGTACAATGACCTCACACTCCTCCAACCTCACGTACAATGTCCTCACACTCCTCCAGCCTCACGTACAATGATCTCATACACACCCAGTCTCACGTACAATGATCACACTCCTCAAGCCTCACGTACAATGATCACACACTCCTCCAGCCTCACGTACAATAATCTCAAACTCCTCCAGCCTCACGTACAATGACCTCACACTCCTCCAGCCTCACGTACAATGATCTCACACTCCTCCAGCCTCACGTACAATGATCTCACACACCTCCAGCCTCACATACAATGATCTCACACTCCTCCAGCCTCACGTACAATGATCTCACACTCCTCCAGCCTCACGTACAATGATCTCATACACACCCAGCCTCACGTACAATGACCTCACACTCCTCCAGCCTCACATACAATGACCTCACACTCCTCCAGCCTCACATACAATGATCTCATACACACCCAGCCTCACGTACAATGACCTCACACTCCTCCAGCCTCACGTACAATGACCTCACACTCCTCCAGCCTCACGTACAATGATCTCACACTCCTCCAGCCTCACGCAGAATGACCTCACACTCCTCCAGCCTCACGTACAATGTCCTCACACTCCTCCAACCTCACGTACAATGTCCTCACACTCCTCCAGCCTCACGTACAATGATCTCATACACACCCAGCCTCACGTACAATGATCACACTCCTCAAGCCTCACGTACAATGATCACACACTCCTCCAGCCTCACGTACAATGATCTCCAACTCCTCCAGCCTCACGTACAATGACCTCACACTCCTCCAGCATCACGTACAATGATCTCACACACACACCCAGCCTCACGTACAATGATCACACACTCCTCCAGCCTCACGTACAATGATCTCACTCCTCCAGCCTCACGTACAATGACCTCACACTCCTCCAGCCTCACGTACAATGATCACACTCTGATCACACTCCTCAAGCCTCACGTACAATGATCACACACTCCTCCAGCCTCACGTACAATGATCTCAAACTCCTCCAGCCTCACGTACAATGACCTCACACTCCTCCAGCCTCACGTACAATGATCTCACACACACACCCAGCCTCACGTACAAAGATCTCATACACACCCAGCCTCACGTACAATGATCTCACTCCTCCAGCCTCACGTACAATGATCACACACTCCTCAAGCCTCACGTACAATGATCTCACACACACCCAGCCTCACGTACAATGACCTCACACTCCTCCAGCCTCACGTACACTGACCTCACACTCCTCAAGCCTCACGTACAATGATCACACTCCTCAAGCCTCACGTACAATGATCACACTCCTCAAGCCTCACGTACAATGATCACACACTCCTCCAGCCTCACGTACAATGATCTCACACTCCTCCAGCCTCACGTACAATGATCTCACACTTCTCCAGCCTCACGTACAATGATCTCACACTCCTCCAGCCTCACGTACAATGATCTCAAACTCCTCCAGCCTCACGTAGAATGACCTCACACACTCCTCCAGCCTCACGTACAATGATCTCACACTCCTCCAGCCTCACGTACAATGATCTCACACTCCTCCAGCCTCACGTAGAATGATCTCACACTCCTCCAGCCTCACGCACACTGACCTCACACCCCTCCAGTGGCACACTCCTCCAGCCTCACGTACAATGACCTCACACACACCCAGCCTCACGTACAATGACCTCGCACTCCTGCATCCTCACGTACAATGACCTCACACCCCTCCAGCCTCACGTACAATGACCTCACACTCCTCCAGCCTCACGTACAATGACCCCACACTCCTCCAGCCTCACGTACAATGACCTCACACTCCTCCAGCCTCACGTACAATGACCCCACACTCCTCCAGCCTCACGTACAATGACCCCACACTCCTCCAGCCTCACGTACAATGACCTCACATCTCTCCAGACTCACGTACAATGACCTCACACTCCTCCAGCCTCACGTACAATGACCCCACACTCCTCCACCCTCACGTACAATGACCTCACATCTCTCCAGCCTCACGTACAATGACCCCACACTCCTCCACCCTCACGTACAGTGACCTCACATCTCTCCAGCCTCACGTACAATGATCTCATACTCCAGCCTCACGTACAATGACCTCGCACTCCTGCACCCTCACGTACAATGACCTCACACCCCTCCAGCCTCGCGTACAATGATCACACACTCCTGCACCCTCACGTACAATGACCTCACACCCCTCCAGCCTCGCGTACAATGATCTCACACTCCTCCAGCCTCACGTACAATGACCTGACACTCCTCCAGCCTCATGTACAATGACCTGACACTCCTCCAGCCTCACGTACAATGACCTGACACTCCTCCAGCCTCACGTACAATGATCTCACACTCCTCCAGCCTCACGCACAATGACCTCACACCCCTCCAGCCTCACGTACAATGACCTCACACTTCTCCAGCCTCACGTACAATGATCACACACTCCTCCAGCCTCACGTACAATGACCCCACACGCCTCCACCCTCACGTACAGTGACCTCACACCCCTCCAGCTTCAAGTACAATGATCTCACACTCCAGCCTCACGTACAATGACCTCGCACTCCTGCACCCTCACGTACAATGACCTCACACCCCTCCAGCCTCATGTACAATGATCTCACACACACCCAGCCTCACGTACAATGATCTCACTCCTCCAGCCTCACGTACAATGACCTCACACACTCCTCCAGCCTCACGTACAATGATCTCACACTCCTCCAGCCTCAAGTACAATGACCTCGCACTCCTGCACCCTCACGTACAATGACCTCGCACTCCTGCACCCTCACGTACAATGACCTCGCACTCCTGCACCCTCACGTACAATGACCTCACACCCCTCCAGCCTCACGTACAATGATCTCACACTCCTCCAGCCTCACGTACAATGACCCCACACGCCTCCACCCTCACGTACAATGACCTCACATCTCTCCAGCCTCATGTACAATGACCTCACACTCCTCCACCCTCACGTACAGTGACCTCACATCTCTCCAGCCTCATGTACAATGACCTCACACTCCTCCAGCCTCGCGTACAATGACCTCACACTCCTCCAGCCTCGCGTACAATGACCCCACACTCCTCCAGCCTCACGTACAATGACCCCACACGCCTCCAGCCTCACGTACAATGATCTCACACTCCAGCCTCACGTACAATGACCTCGCACTCCTGCACCCTCACGTACAATGACCTCACACCCCTCCAGCCTCACGTACAATGACCTCACACTTCTCCAGCCTCACGTACAATGATCACACACTCCTCCAGCCTCACGTACAATGACCCCACACGCCTCCACCCTCACGTACAGTGACCTCACACCCCTCCAGCTTCAAGTACAATGATCTCACACTCCAGCCTCACGTACAATGACCTCGCACTCCTGCACCCTCACGTACAATGACCTCACACCCCTCCAGCCTCATGTACAATGACCTCGCACTCCTCCAGCCTCACGTACAATGACCTCACACTTCTCCAGCCTCACGTACAATGACCTCACACTCCTCCAGCCTCACATACAATGATCACACACTCCTCCACCCTCACGAACAATGACCTCACATCTCTCCAGCCTCACATACAATGACCTCACACTCCTCCAGCCTCACGTACAATGATCTCATACACACCCAGCCTCACGTACAATGACCTCACACTCCTCCAGCCTCACGTACAATGATCTCACACACACACCCAGCCTCACGTACAATGACCTCACTCCTCCAGCCTCACATACAATGATCACACACTCCTCAAGCCTCACATACAATGACCTCACACTCCTCCAGCCTCACATACAATGATCTCATACACACCCAGCCTCAAGTACAATGATCTCACTCCTCCTGCCTCACGTACAATGACCTCACACTCCTCCAGCCTCACATACAATGACCTCACACTCCTCCAGCCTCACATACAATGATCTCATACACACCCAGCCTCACATACAATGACCTCACACTCCTCCAGCCTCACGTACAATGATCTCACACTCCTCCAGCCTCACGCAGAAAGACCTCACACTCCTCCAGCCTCACGTACAATGTCCTCACACTCCTCCAGCCTCACGTACAATGATCACACTCCTCAAGCCTCACGTACAATGATCACACACTCCTCCAGCCTCACGTACAATGATCTCAAACTCCTCCAGCCTCACGTACAATGACCTCACACTCCTCCAGCCTCACGTACAATGATCTCACACACACACCCAGCCTCACGTACAAAGATCTCATACACACCCAGCCTCACGTACAATGATCTCACTCCTCCAGCCTCACGTACAATGATCACACACTCCTCAAGCCTCACGTACAATGATCTCACACACACCCAGCCTCACGTACAATGACCTCACACTCCTCCAGCCTCACGTACACTGACCTCACACTCCTCAAGCCTCACGTACAATGATCACACACTCCTCCAGCCTCACGTACAATGATCACACACTCCTCCAGCCTCACGTACAATGATCTCAAACTCCTCCAGCCTCACGTACAATGATCTCACACACACCCAGCCTCACGTACAATGATCTCACTCCTCCAGCCTCACGTACAATGACCTCACACACTCCTCCAGCCTCACGTACAATGATCACACACTCCTCCAGCCTCATGTACAATGACCTGACACTCCTCCAGCCTCACGTACAATGACCTGACACTCCTCCAGCCTCACGTACAATTATCTCACACTCCTCCAGCCTCACGCACAATTATCTCACACTCCTCCAGCCTCACGTAGAATGATCTCACACTCCTCCAGCCTCACGCACACTGACCTCACACCCCTCCAGTGGCACACTCCTCCAGCCTCACGTACAATGACCTCGCACTCCTGCACCCTCACGTACAATGACCTCGCACTCCTGCACCCTCACGTACAATGACCTCGCACTCCTGCATCCTCACGTACAATGACCTCACACTCCTCCAGCCTCACGTACAATGACCCCACACGCCTCCACCCTCACGTACAATGACCTCACATCTCTCCTGCCTCATGTACAATGACCTCACACTCCTCCACCCTCACGTACAGTGACCTCACACTCCTCCAGCCTCACGTACAATGACCCCACACGCCTCCACCCTCACGTACAATGACCTCACATCTCTCCAGCCTCATGTACAATGACCTCACACTCCTCCACCCTCACGTACAATGACCTCACACTCCTCCAGCCTCATGTACAATGACCCCACACGCCTCCACCCTCACGTACAATGACCTCACATCTCTCCAGCCTCATGTACAATGATCTCATACTCCAGCCTCACGTACAATGATCACACACTCCTCCAGCCTCACGTACAATGACCTCACACACTCCTCCAGCCTCACGTACAATGACCTCGCACTCCTGCACCCTCACGTACAATGACCTCACACCCCTCCAGCCTCGCGTACAATGACCTCACACTCCTCCAGCCTCGTGTACAATGACCCCACACTCCTCCACCCTCACGTACAATGACCTCACATCTCTCCAGCCTCATGTACAATGACCTCACACTCCTCCAGCCTCGCGTACAATGACCTCACATCTCTCCAGCCTCATGTACAATGACCTCACACTCCTCCAGCCTCGCGTACAATGACCCCACACTCCTCCAGCCTCACGTACAATGACCCCACACGCCTCCACCCTCACGTACAATGACCCCACACCCCTCCAGCTTCAAGTACAATGATCTCACACTCCAGCCTCACGTACAATGACCTCGCACTCCTGCAGCCTCACGTACAATGACCTCGCACTCCTGCACCCTCACGTACAATGACCTCGCACTCCTGCATCCTCACGTACAATGACCTCACACCCCTCCAGCCTCGCGTACAATGACCCCACACTCCTCCACCCTCACGTACAGTGACCTCACATCTCTCCAGCCTCATGTACAATGACCTCACACCCCTCCAGCCTCGCGTACAATGACCTCACACTCCTCCAGCCTCGCGTACAATGACCCCACACTCCTCCACCCTCACGTACAGTGACCTCACACTCCTCCAGCCTCACGTACAATGACCTCACACCCCTCCAGCCTCACGTACAATGACCTCACACCCCTCCAGCCTCGTGTACAATGACCCCACACTCCTCCACCCTCACGTACAATGACCTCACATCTCTCCAGCCTCATGTACAATGACCTCACACTCCTCCAGCCTCGCGTACAATGACCTCACATCTCTCCAGCCTCATGTACAATGACCTCACACTCCTCCAGCCTCGCGTACAATGACCCCACACTCCTCCAGCCTCACGTACAATGACCCCACACGCCTCCACCCTCACGTACAATGACCCCACACCCCTCCAGCTTCAAGTACAATGATCTCACACTCCAGCCTCACGTACAATGACCTCGCACTCCTGCAGCCTCACGTACAATGACCTCGCACTCCTGCACCCTCACGTACAATGACCTCGCACTCCTGCATCCTCACGTACAATGACCTCACACCCCTCCAGCCTCGCGTACAATGACCCCACACTCCTCCACCCTCACGTACAGTGACCTCACATCTCTCCAGCCTCATGTACAATGACCTCACACCCCTCCAGCCTCGCGTACAATGACCTCACACTCCTCCAGCCTCGCGTACAATGACCTCACACTCCTCCAGCCTCGCGTACAATGACCCCACACTCCTCCACCCTCACGTACAGTGACCTCACACTCCTCCAGCCTCACGTACAATGACCTCACACCCCTCCAGCCTCACGTACAATGACCTCACACCCCTCCAGCCTCGCGTACAATGACCTCACACTCCTCCAGCCTCGCGTACAATGACCCCACACTCCTCCACCCTCACGTACAATGATCACACACTCCTGCACCCTCACGTACAATGACCCCACACCCCTACAGCTTCAAGTACAATGATCTCACACACACCCAGCCTCACGTACAATGACCTCGCACTCCTGCACCCTCACATACAATGACCTCACACCCCTCCAGCCTCACGTACAATGACCTCACACCCCTCCAGCCTCACGTACAATGACCTGACACTCCTCCAGCCTCACGTACAATGACCTCACACTCCCCCAGCCTCATGTACAATGACCTCACACTCCTCCAGCCTCACGTACAGTGACCTCACATCTCTCCAGCCTCATGTACAATGACCTCACACTCCTCCAGCCTCACGTACAATGACCTCACACTCCCCCAGCCTCATGTACAATGACCTCACACTCCTCCACCCTCACGTACAGTGACCTCACATCTCTCCAGCCTCATGTACAATGACCTCACACTCCTCCAGCCTCACGTACAATGACCTCACACCCCTCCAGCCTCACGTACAATGACCTGACACTCCTCCAGCCTCATGTACAATGACCTCACACTCCTCCACCCTCACGTACAGTGACCTCACATCTCTCCAGCCTCACGTACAATGACCTCACACTCCTCCAGCCTCACGTACAATGACCTCACACTCCTCCAGCCTCACGTACAATGACCTCACACCCCTCCAGCCTCACGTACAATGACCTGACACTCCTCCAGCCTCACGTACAGTGACCTCACATCTCTCCAGCCTCATGTACAATGACCTCACACTCCTCCAGCCTCGCGTACAATGACCTCGCACTCCTCCAGCCTCACACCATGCACATCAGTCTCCCGTACACTGATGCTCCCAGCCTCGCTCCATATACTGTACACCACTGCATTGTGATGCTGGATGTTATAGTGCAGACCTGCGGGCCATGATGAGATACCGGTCAGCCGGAGCCCCCAATCCAATGTTTAGAGAGCGGACAGTGTTGAGGTTTCGGAAAACGAGCAGCATGGGCCGTGGCAGATTGCGGAGCACTCGTATAATGTCATCAAACTGTTCCTTGGCCATATCTTGCATGTACTGTGTCTCCTCCTTGGTCAGGGCATTGCCCAGGGTTCTGGAGAGAGACAGGGGTCGCTGCAGGAGAATCTCACAGAACAGGAGGTAATCTAGAGAGGCAGGAGGAGAATCAGTAGAGCGCGGACACGTGACCGCAATAATACACAACATTGGTGGATATCCACAGACCTTTCACTCCCAGCTCCGCGGAATAGCGCTCCATGGACGGCCGGTTCCGCAGTACAATCGCCCTCCAGAGTTTACACAGAGCAGTGCGGTCCCTGCGAGAAACAGCAGCGCATTTTATATATATATATATATATATATATATATATATATATATATATATATCAGACGCCGAGCACGCAGCGACACACCCAGACACGCGGCTCGTTACCTCTCACTCAGGTATTCATACAGGCCGTGATCCAACAAGACCAGACGCGCTTTCCCATCCGGGCCAGTATTCACCAGAACTAGAAGGATGGAAATTAGATCAGATTACCTGATGGACTGAGATACAGGTACCCAGGGGGCCGCTCTGTCCTGAGATAACCCACACCTTACACTACAGGGGCCCCGGGTCCCATATCACCCTAACCCACATACAGCCCATCCCGTCACAACTTACATTACAGGGGCCATTATATATATGAGTCTCCTGGGTGGGGGTCTGCGTGGGTAATTACCGTTTCCTGGGTGGGGGTCTGCGTGGGTAATTACCGTTTCCTGGGTGGGGGTCTGCGTGGGTAATTACCGTTTCCTGGGTGGGGGTCTGCGTGGGTAATTACCGTTTCCTGGGTGGGGGTCTGCGTGGGTAATTACCGTTTCCTGGGTGGGGGTCTGCGTGGGTAATTACCGTTTCCTGGGTGGGGGTCTGCGTGGGTAATTACCGTTTCCTGGGTGGGGGTCTGCGTGGGTAATTACCGTTTCCTGGGTGGGGGTCTGCATGGATGAATCCTGTAAAGAAAATTTGCTCAGCAAAAACCTTTATAACCTTCTCAGCAACCTGAAAAAAAGGGAGAGATAAATTACCATAAAACTCATTTAAGGATCTGCATGCAGGACGAGGCACAGCGGGGCTCTGCACGCCACAGCACGAGGCACAGCACAACACAGCACGGGGTACAGCGGGGGCTCTGCACACCACAGAACGAGGCACAGCGGGGCTCTGCGCGCCACATGTCGAAGCACAGCTGGGGCTCTGCGCGCCACAGGAATGGGCACAGCAGAGCTCTGCGCGCCACAGGAATGGGCACAGCAGAGCTCTGCGCAACACAGGAATGGGCACAGCAGAGCTCTGCGCAACACAGGAATGGGCACAGCAGAGCTCTGCGCAACACAGGAATGGGCACAGCAGAGCTCTGCGCGCAACACAGGAATGGGCACAGCAGAGCTCTGCGCGCAACACAGGAATGGGCACAGCAGAGCTCTGCGCGCAACACAGGAATGGGCACAGCAGAGCTCTGCGCGCAACACAGGAATGGGCACAGCAGAGCTCTGCGCGCAACACAGGAATGGGCACAGCAGAGCTCTGCGCGCCACAGGAATGGGCACAGCAGAGCTCTGCGCAACACAGGAATGGGCACAGCAGAGCTCTGCGCAACAC
Source organism: Pseudophryne corroboree (assembly GCF_028390025.1). NCBI lineage: Eukaryota > Metazoa > Chordata > Amphibia > Anura > Myobatrachidae > Pseudophryne > Pseudophryne corroboree. The sequence continues at coordinate 3,283,534 of NC_086448.1, forward strand.
AGGAATGGGCACAGCAGAGCTCTGCGCAACACAGGAATGGGCACAGCAGAGCTCTGCGCACCACAGGAATGGGCACAGCAGAGCTCTGCGCAACACAAGAATGGGCACAGCAGAGCTCTGCGCAACACAAGAATGGGCACAGCAGAGCTCTGCGCACCACGGGAATGGGCACAGCAGAGCTCTGCGCAACACAGGAATGGGCACAGCAGAGCTCTGCGCAACACAGGAATGGGCACAGCAGAGCTCTGCGCAACACAGGAATGGGCACAGCAGAGCTTTGCGCACCAATGAAGAGTCAGCACAAAATGATGCAACTATCCCAAAGTCTCACACATGGGACATGAGGACAGAGGTGACCCCATTCCTGGTCAGGGGGCAGAATACCGGACAATCTATAGGTCCATATAAGCAGGGGAGGGGGGGACATGCTTTGCTATATACATTTCTCCTGCATTCTGCATTGCTCCAGGTCCCCATAGTACACAGCCCACACAAATCCTGGTGCCCTGTTGCGCAGTGGTCAGTAATGGTGTAGAATTATGTGACACATTTATAGCATACCAGACAGTGGGAGGCGCAGCGATTAAGATGCGGCCTATCAAATCGCGTTTCATACACCACCGTTCACCATGCAGCCTATCATGTGTTTCATACACCACCGATCACCATGCAGCCTATCACAACGCGTTTCATACACCACCGATCACCATGCGGCCTATTACAACGCGTTTCATACACCACCGATCACCATGCGGCCTATTACAACGCGTTTCATACACCAGCGATCACCATGCAGCCTATCAACGCATTTCATACACCAGCGATTACCATGCAGCCTATCAACGCATTTCATACACCAGCGATTACCATGCAGCCTATCAACGCATTTCATACACCAGCGATCACCATGCAGCCTATCAACGCATTTCATACACCAGCGATCACCATGGAGCCTATCAACGCATTTCATACACCAGCGATTACCATGCAGCCTATCAACGCATTTCATACACCAGCGATCACCATGCAGCCTATCAACGCATTTCATACACCAGCGATCACCATGCAGCCTATCAACGCATTTCATACACCAGCGATTACCATGCAGCCTATCAACGCATTTCATACACCAGCGATTACCATGCAGCCTATCAACGCATTTCATACACCAGCGATTACCATGCAGCCTATCACAACGCGTTTCATACACAGGTACCATTTATACCCAGGGGAACCAGACTATTACTTTTGAAACAACTCAGAAAAGCAGAGGAGAGAAGGGGCTGTGACGTGCAGGGTGTCAACTGTAATTACACTGATAACGGGACTCACCTCCCGGCTATCAGCTCTGTGCACCCCCCAGTCTCCTGCTGGGAATCACACCTACAATTCCCAACCACTCTGGGGGGAATTCTACTGTGCCCCCCCCCCCCCCCCCTCATCCGCGACATACTCACATCCTTCAGCTCCAGACCTTGCTTCCTTATCCCCTCCACGCTGCTGACCTTACACCCGTCGCAGTAATCAGCCGTTAAGACGCGCTGGGAAGAAATGCAGAGGGGTCAGTCCTCATAAATCCCTATTATATATATATATATATATATATATATATATATATATATATATATATATATACACACACACACACACACACACACACACACACACACACACATATATATATATATATAACCCCGCCCTAACCTATTATATATCTAATACAGTATATCTATAACCTGTCATATATTCCCAAGTCTCCTATACACAGAGTGTCAGATAATTACCACACACCCATACTGCCCCCAGATGTACAATGTACCCCCATACTGCCCCCTCCCTCCATCATGCTGGGGTATCATATGTACAATATACCCCCATACTGCCCCCTCCCTCCAACATGCTGGGGTATCAGATGTACAATATACCCCCATACTGCCCCCCCTCCAACATGCTGGGGTATTAGATGTACAATATACCCCCATACTGCCCCCCCCCCTCCAACATGCTGGGGTATTAGATGTACAATATACCCCCATACTGCCCCCCACCCTCCATCATGCTGGGGTATCAGATGTACAATATACCCCCATACTGCCCCCCCTCCAACATGCTGGGGTATTAGATGTACAATATACCCCCATACTACCCCCCACCCTCCATCATGCCTGGGTATCAGATGTATAATATACCCCCATACTGCCCCCCACCCTCCATCATGCTGGGGTATCAGATGTACAATATACCCCCATACTGCCCCCCCTCCAACATGCTGGGGTATTAGATGTACAATATACCCCCATACTGCCCCCCCCCCCCTCCAACATGCTGGGGTATTAGATGTACAATATACCCCCATACTACCCCCCACCCTCCATCATGCTGGGGTATCAGATGTATAATATACCCCCATACTGCCCCCCACCCTCCATCATGCTGGGGTATCAGATGTACAATATACCCCCATACTGCCCCCCACCCTCCATCATGCTGGGGTATCAGATGTACAATATACCCCCATACTGCCCCCCCCATTCCAACATGCTGGGGTATTAGATGTACAATATACCCCCATACTGCCCCCCACCCTCCGACATGCTGGGGTATTAGATGTACAATATACCCCCATACTGCCCCCCACCCTCCATCATGCTGGGGTATCAGATGTACAATATACCCCCATACTGCCCCCCACCCTCCATCATGCTGGGGTATCAGATGTACAATATACCCCCATACTGCCCCCCACCCTCCATCATGCTGGGGTATCAGATGTACAATATACCCCCATACTGCCCCCCCCCCCCTCCAACATGCTGGGGTATTAGATGTACAATATACCCCCATACTGCCCCCCACCCTCCGACATGCTGGGGTATTAGATGTACAATATACCCCCATACTGCCCCCCACCCTCCATCATGCTGGGGTATCAGATGTACAATATACCCCCATACTGCCCCCCACCCTCCATCATGCTGGGGTATCAGATGTACAATATACCCCCATACTGCCCCCCCCCACCCTCCATCATGCTGGGGTATCAGATGTACAATATACCGCCATACTGCCCCCCTCCCTCCATCATGCTGGGGAATAAGATGTACAATCTGCCCCTCACCCTCCATCATGCTGGGGTATCAGATGTACAATATACTCCCATACTGTCCCTCCCTCCATCATGCTGGGGTATCATATGTACAATATACCCTCATACTGCCCCCTCACCTTGCTGGTGTGCTCCCAGTACACTCGGGGTATTAGTACGTATGGCATCTCTTTCAGGTCTCGGGCACAGCGTTCTGCGTTCTGCCCCTCGTTCTGGAAGTCCAGCTCCTGAGACAGCGTTTGCTTCAGGTCCTGTGTGAGGTGAGACACTGTACTATGCAGTTATAGACAGAAACAGTGCCACTGACACAGAAGCAGTGCATTATGGGTGGTTAGTCTGGAAGCCGTGATGAATAATGATCAGTGATGACGGAGAGGTTCCTGACCGTCAACGAGGAGCAGGGAGGACAGTATGGAGGAGACTGCGGGCAGCCGTGCTGAGGATGGATGGGCAGAGAGGACAGTATGGAGGAGACTGCGGGCAGAGTGCTGAGGATGGATGTGCAGAGAGGACAGTATGGAGGAGACTGCGGGCAGCCGTGCTGAGGATGGATGGGCAGAGAGGAGCAGAAAGGACAGTATGGAGGAGACTGCGGGCAGCAGTGCTGAGGATGGATGCGCAGAGAGGACAGTATGGAGGAGACTGCGGGCAGCCGTGCTGAGGATGGATGGGCAGAGAGGACAGTATGGAGGAGACTGCGGGCAGCCGTGCTGAGGATGGATGGGCAGAGAGGACAGTATGGAGGAGACTGCAGGCAGCCGTGTTGAGGATGGATGGGCAGAGAGGACAGTATGGAGGAGACTGCGGGCAGCCGTGCTGAGGATGAATGGGCAGAGAGGACAGTATGGAGGAGACTGCGGGCAGAGTGCTGAGGATGGATGGGCAGAGAGGACAGTATGGAGGAGACTGTGGGCAGCCGTGCTGAGGATGGATGGGCAGAGAGGACAGTATGGAGGAGACTGCAGGCAGCCGTGCTGAGGATGGATGGGCAGAGAGGACAGTATGGAGGAGACTGCGGGCATCCGTGTTGAGGATGGATGGGCAGAGAGGACAGTATGGAGGAGACTGCGGGCAGCCGTGCTGAGGATGGATGGGCAGAGAGGACAGTATGGAGGAGACTGCGGGCAGCCGTGCTGAGGATGGATGGGCAGAGAGAACAGTATGGAGGAGACTGCGGGCAGAGTGCTGAGGATGGATGGGCAGAGAGGACAGTATGGAGGAGACTGCGGGCAGCCGTGCTGAGGATGGATGGGCAGAGAGAACAGTATGGAGGAGACTGCGGGCAGAGTGCTGAGGATGGATGGGCAGAGAGGACAGTATGGAGGAGACTGCGGGCAGCCGTGCTGAGGATGGATGGGCAGAGAGGACAGTATGGAGGAGACTGCGGGCAGAGTGCTGAGGATGGATGGGCAGAGAGGACAGTATGGAGGAGACTGCGGGCAGAGTGCTGAGGATGGAAGGCCGGGGGTGGAGGACGATGTAATGCATTATGCACATTATACATGTACTCTCTAGAAATACTGAAACAGGGAGCAACTCCAGCTGTGTGTGAGGATTGTCTATTGTTTGCAGAAATAAAGCTGTGCAGAAGCATTATCAGTCACCTGTATTATAGCAGATGTCACTAATTATGCAAATCTGCCTGATATATATGAGATTTAAATGCTGAATATACTTCACTTTACCTTCCCCTGAGCACCCAAGGCCCTCCCCTGAGCACCCAAGACCCGCCCCTGAGCACCCAAGGACCAACCCCCCAGCACCCAAGGACCACCCCTGAGCACCTGGGGGCAGCACAATGATGGACTGATAGATTGATTTACAGGGGGGAAGCTTCTGTACAGGGACCCCGGTAATACAGCACCTCAGACGTCTACATGTGCGATTACCTCTCTTCCCATGGCTACACAGAAATCAGGATTTTGGTACTTACCGATAAATCCCTTTCTCCGATTCCACAGGGGCCACTGGAGCGTAGTTACAATGGGGAAATAGTAGGCAGTAATTGGGAGCTGGCACTTTAAAATTCTTCACACTGTGGCTAGCTCCTTCCCTACTATCTCCTCTCCAAGCCAGTCTACGTAAAACTGTGCCCGAGGAGAGCTGGAAAAAAACAAAACGTAAGGTAGAGGAGGTTAATGAAGCCCTGTAAACCAGGAGAACACAAACCAAACCTGGAACAGAACCTAACAAACAACCGGCTAGCCCGAACTCAACAAGCAGTCATGTGGTGATCTGCAAACCGTTAAGCAAAAAACAAGGAGGAAACAGCGCTGGGCGGGCATCCAGTGGCCCCTGTGGAATCGGAGAAAGGGATTTATCGGTAAGTACCAAAATCCTGATTTCTCCTTCATCCACTAGGGGCCACTGGAGCGTAGTTACAATGGGGACGTCCCAGAGCTCCCAAAACGGGTGGGAGAGCGCTGAGAGTCCTGTAAAACCGCTCGGCCAAACTGTGATGCAGAGGCCGCAAAAGTGTCAAACTTGTAGAATTTGACAAAAACAAATGTCGGTCCAACCAAGTAGCTACCCGACAAAGTATTCATGGAGACCCCACTGGCAGCTGCCCACTAAGGTCCCATAACGCGCGTAAATTGCGCTGAAATGGAAAACGGAGGCTCCCGAGCCACCGCCAAGAAACCTGTCTGATGGTCAGATGTATCCAACAGCCCAGCCTATGCTGGGCCCCCGGCTATTTAGTACGGGAGCATCGTACAGAACAAAGAAGAAAAACCCTTTGTCGAATAGCCTAAGACCTCTGTAGAGAGAGTCGGCGAGCCTTGACAATCAGTCAACTAGTAACTGAAAAACACTAGTGTCAGATTTATATGAAAAACGGACATCCCCTTTGGAAGAAACGACCTCTGAGGCCGAAGCTCAGCCGGGTGAGTTGCCAATAGAGTACTCCCTGAAAGAGAGCCCGAACTTACGGCCGCCAGGCTAATCTCTTTTGGAAGAAAACCGAAAAAGGAAGAGACCCAAAATTTCAGGTCAATGTGGTTTGAAGCGCAGCCATGCAAAACCTCCCAGAGAAACCAAAGATGACGGCTGAATGGTAACTGAAAGAAGGGGAAAACCCCTTTTTATCCTTATTATGTCCCTTAAAGTTTTCCAAAAGTGGCAAAAGCGAGAAGAGGTAACAGACTTCTGAAATCGGGGCCTAGTAGGCCTAACCGAACTAGGGAACTCCTCCCTTCTGAGGTCTCGTGAACAGTAACACGGTTAAATGAAACCAGTGTAAGATTGAACAAGGAAAAGGACCCTGTTTAAGTAGACAGTCCAGTCTAGGTAGGAGCCAAGGCTCCTCTACTGACAACAGGTGCAGGCTGGATCTTCAAGTCATGGGTGGCCCAACCAAAGCCACCGAGAGGACTAGCACGCATATTCTCCTCCTGTGTTACCGAAAGTGAGGTAGAAATAGAAAAGGAGGCAAGATAGAATAATCAGAAAACTCCCAGGAGCCCTGAGGGCATCCTCGGCTACTGCCACCAGAGCTCACGTCCCTGAGTAGTAAAGGGTTAAAGAGTTAGTCAGAACGACCTGAGGTCGATTCGGAATCTCCGCCCACAGCAGACCAGCTGACAAAACTCCGGGGAATGTTCCCTCACCCAGGAGTCTGACCTGGTGGCCTGACCTGGAAAGAAGATTGTTGTCCCCCGCTCAGAGGGGAATGTAGGCGACCACTCATTTCGTCACAACTTGACTGAAGAAATAGAGTACCTGGTGCCGAGGAAGGAAAAATCCTCTGACGGACCGTGTTGAGAAAACGTCTACGAGGAGCATAAATTGGATCTGTGTCGAACCAGAAGCTCCTGGATCCTCCGGATCTTCAGAAGCCACGTAATGTACAGAGTGGGATAGTAGCAGTAGATTGTCCCATTAGGGAACCAACGTCACCTCCTGCCTTTGAAAAAGTTATTCTGCAAACTTCCTGAACCCTGTGGGATCGGAAGAGAGACCGAAAGGAAAGGACTGACCGTGAAATTGAGAATCCTGTAATGCGAATCTGAGAAAAGCCCAATGAGGAAACCCAACGGAAATCAGTAAAACAGGCATCTCTGAAGACAAGGGACACGTAAAACTCCCTTTCTTGTTCAAACTAGCAATCACAGACTGAAAGGATTCCAAGGCCAGAATATGCCTGGCCAAGTCCACTGGCTTCGGAACGTGAAAAGAAAACAAAGACCTGAGAACTGTCCCGATTCAAATGATATGTGAAAAACAGGGATCAACACCCTTTGCGGTTAGGAGCATATGGAGCGCCTCCTGCAGTATGACTCCTGTCATCGTAAATCGTCCGACCCATGCCGAGGGACTCCTGAGACTGTTGTACTCCAAAATCTAGTCTGTAACCGCCCAAGCCTTCTCCCACGGACATGCGCCTATCCTGGGACCCTCCAGGTGGTAGGAAGGTCTGACCTGTAGTGGGTGTATAGGATGACCTAAAATCAGACTGGAACGAGGCTGTTGAACCTCTGCTTCAGCCTTTTACCCTGAGATCCCCTGGCGATGGAGATATCGCCCGTGTGGAGTCGAAAGCTTGAAAGGGCACGGAAAGATCTAAAGGAAAGACCGGTAAAGGTCTGTCTTGGAGCTGGGGCAGTAGTAGGATAAAGCAAAGTGGACTTACCTCCAATGGCTCAAGAAATCCTGCAGAAAGTTACTTCCTCTGAACCATCTGCCACGTAGGATTTCATGTTCACCTGTCACTGTCGCAGCCCCAGAGGTCGTCGGACTGTCGCAGCCCCAGAGGTCGTTGGGTTAAGACAGCCCAAACAAAAATGCAGGTTCCGAGTCTGCAGACGTGGAGACCTCCAAAGAACATAAAGCAGAATCGTGATTCTGACCTGTACCAAAGTATCAAATGATCCTGATGCGAAACATCCTGTAACCTAGAGGACAATTGTTCCACAACCTACCTGCTCCGGACAAGGTAGAACCCAGATGCCACATATGTGTCTTCGAAGGAACCCTGAGCAAGGTTGCCTCAGGAAAACGGCAGCTTGTTGGACCGGCGATACATCGAGGGGTATACCCTGGAGAGGTCCTGATACCATTTCCTGCCGTCTGCGGGGAAAGGATAGGAAAACAAACATTGTTTGATACCTGAAATTGTGTATTCGGGTGTCTGCCGGCCATCTACCGGAGCCTGCCCAGCTCATCCGAAACTGGACCAGCCTCTGTCATTTCGTCATCGGCGTCGAACCCTGATGGACTTGACGTGTCCGCCTCCTTTACCTGCAGTATCAGATGAACTGCTGTATAATGCACCTGGATATTCTGAGACACTGGTTCAGATCCACAGAAAACAGACATCAGTAATGTAACCTGGAATGTTAGCAAGGTTCCTTTAGAAACCTGGAGAGGTGAAATGACGTACAAGGTCTCTGGTTACCAGTGACATTACCTGTATAATCTGAGCTGTTCAAACAGGAGCGTCCTGCAGGTGCGTGGAGGGCTAAGCAGATGGCTCCACCGCATACTTCACACCTAAGAGGGAATTCTTTGACTATCCCAGGTGAGACAAACGAAAGGAGAAAAGGTGGGTTAAACAAACACAGCCCTATGTAAGGTCTGCACTATAATGTGTGACCGACACGATTCAAATAAACTTTCTGGAGCAGCGGAGACTTGAACCAGTAACGCTGCGCTGTGGGACAGGAGTCTTAGCCACTAGACTATAGGAGCTCCATTAAAGTATTATTTATTTATTTATTTTTTTATTCAAACCCTGGTCTCTTCAGATACCGGCTACAGCGACTGTTTGATGCCACACACATTCCCCAAATTACTACCAGTATTATTATTATTAAGTGAAACAAAGGAATAATAAAGGGAAGGTAACACCCGCCCTGTATGTAGATTACTGCTAAATTAGGAAGACGAAATACATGTTTCTCGAAGGCTCCGCTGGTTTCCCAAAATGGCGTGCAGTCTGCGAGAAAAGCCGGGGGGAAGAGTTATGTGGCAAGGCGGAGCTAATGTGAAACCAGGTCTGTCTTATAATAAAAATATTGCCTATATATGGTAGTGTAACAGTATACACATATATACACATATATGTACATATATATACATATATATACACACACACACACACACACACCCATACATAACCCCATACCTATATATATACCCACTATCACGATCCGGGTATCTGGACGCCATTTCTTACCCATCAGATGCCTCCTAAGGCTGGCTCAGCGCTCCAGGACCGGATCCCATCTGTTATCCTAATGTTCACATTCCTGTATCCTCTCCTGTCACTCTGGGACGCTGTCACAGTAAACGCCATATTACACCTGGCATGGCGTCTCCCGCGGCCTCCGCCGCCGTCCCTGCTCTTCTGCATGCAGAGTGTCTGAGTGGCGATTACGTCAGCCGCGGCCTCCGCTGTGTCCGCGTGGTTGGATGTGCATCTGTCAGCCTGGCGCCTCCTGTCTCCGGTGGCCGGCGCCGCCATTACTGTTTTCATTACCACATGGATTACAAACCAAACTTCCCTCCAAGTGTCTGCATGGGCGCAGCCATCTTGGATTCTGTCAGCTGATCATTTCCACCAATCTGTTGTCAGTATTGATAATCTGCATAATTGCCTAGCCAATCCCTTCCTTGCTGCAGGTATAAATACACTGTGCCTGAGCAAGGAAGGCGTCAGTGCTTTGGTTGTCAAACCTAGTTCCTGTTTGTCTCTCTCCTGTGATTGTCTTCCAGGTTCCAGCTCCTGTCTCAAGACTTCCACCATAGAGACCCGCACCAGCATTCCACCTGCGGTGTAGCCTGACTCTCCAATCCATTGTGGATTCATCTGTTTCCAGCTACAACATTACCTGCTTCCAGCTCAGCTTCCAGCAGAGTACAGCTTCTCTTAAAGGGCCGGTGTCCTTTCTACACTTTACCACTCTCCACCAGTATTATTATTTCTCCGCTCTCAAGTTCTACATTTCAGTTCATATTTCATCGCTCCCAAGTTCATTTATTATTTAACTGGTTCCAGCCAGTATCCACTCCGTGCTAACAACAGTCTGGTTCCAGCCAGTATCCACAGCAGCCGTTTTATCTTCAGCAACCCAGCTTTTCCTGGAACACCAGCTGGCACAATCCTGGGTTATCTCCATTGCTACAGTCGGGCCTGGTAAGGACTTTCCATCTAGAAGATTATAAGAACTATCTCACACTACCAGTGCCCTGTGGCTCCTGCCATCCTGTAGTACCCAGGAACTGTATTTATTCTTTGCTGACTTTTCGGGCAGTTATTATTCATGTTACTTACATGTCCAGGGGTCTGATACAACCTCCCAGGTTCCGGTACATCTCAGCCCCTACAACTGAGGCTGCCTCCCGTCAGCTCAGGCCCTCAGTTGTGACAGTAAGCACTGACCTAATGAATCCAGCCGGAGACCAGGATCAAGCGGCCAGGCCGATGCAAGAACTGGCAGCCCGACTAGAACATCAGGAGGCTGCACAGGGCCACATCATCCGCTGTCTCCAGGATCTCTCTACTCGGCTGGATGGGATTCAGACAACTCTCCGTGGATCAGGCGCGTCTGGTGCGTCAACCACAGTGACTCCAGCTATAACCCCACCCACCTTACCCATTTCTGCTCCACGTCTTCATCTTCCAACGCCAGCAAAATTTGACGGATCTCCAAGATTCTGCAGGGGATTTCTCAACCAGTGTGAGATTCAGTTTGAGCTACAACCTGGCAATTTTCCCAGTGACCGTACAAAAATTGCCTACATTATTTCTCTTCTCAGTGGCTCAGCCCTTGATTGGGCATCACCGTTATGGGAGAGGTCCGACACCCTGCTATCTTCCTACACTGCCTTCGTGTCAACATTCAGGCGCATCTTCGACGAGCCAGGCCGGGTAACCTCAGCTTCATCCGAGATTCTCCGTTTACGCCAGGGGTCACGTACTGTAGGACAATATCTGATACAGTTCCAGATCCTGGCATCCGAACTGGCATGGAACGACGAGGCCCTGTATGCTGCATTCTGGCATGGCTTATCTGAGCGTATTAAAGATGAGTTAGCTACCAGAGACTTACCTTCTAAGTTAGATGAGCTAATCTCACTCTGCACGAAAGTTGATTTACGTTTCAGAGAGAGAGCAACTGAGCGTGGAAGATCATCTGCTCCAAAATCTTCTGCTCCTCCTCCTCGTCAACTGTCACCATCTAAAGATGAGCCCATGCAACTTGGCCGTTCCCGTTTAACTCCTGCTGAGCGCCGAAGACGTCTCTCCGAGTCTCTCTGTCTCTATTGTGCAGCTCCGTCTCACACCATTAATGCCTGTCCCAAACGTCCGGGAAACTCCAAATCCTAGCTCGCCAAGGAGAGGGCCGGCTAGGAGTAATGATCTCCTCTCCATCTCCTCAAGATTGTAATCTCCCAGTCTCGCTTCAAGTTGCTCAACGTTATCGGAACGTCATTGCCCTCCTTGATTCCGGAGCAGCTGGGAACTTTATTACCGAAGCCTATGTTAAACGGTGGTCTCTACCCACCGAGAGACTTCCTTCGTCCATTTCTTTAACTGCCGTGGATGGCAGCAAAATTTTTGATGCAGTTATTTCTTTAAGGACTCTACCAGTTCGTCTGAGAGTGGGAGTTCTTCATTCCGAACTTATTTCTTTTTTAGTGATTCCAAGAGCCACACATCCTGTGGTCCTGGGCCTTCCATGGCTCCGTCTTCACAATCCTACAATTGATTGGACGACTACGCAAATCCTGGCATGGGGTTCCTCCTGTGCTGAGACATGTTTGTTTAAAGTATTGCCTGTCTGTTCTTCCTCCCCCAGGTCGTCTGATGTTCCACCTCCTCCATATCAAGATTTCACGGATGTGTTCAGTAAAGCTTCTGCTGATATCCTTCCTCCTCATAGAGAATGGGACTGCCCGATTGATCTCGTTCCAGGGAAGGTTCTACCTCGAGGCCGAACTTATCCGTTGTCTCTGCCTGAGACGCATTCTATGGAGGAATATATTAAAGAGAACCTAGCAAAGGGGTTCATTCGACCTTCTTCTTCTCCAGCCGGCGCAGGCTTCTTTTTTGTAAAAAAGAAAGATGGTGGTCTGCGGCCGTGCATCGACTACAGAGGTTTGAACGACATTACCATCAAGAACCGTTATCCTTTACCCCTGATTACTGAGCTCTTTGACAGAGTTAGCGGAGCTACCATCTTTACAAAGCTGGACTTGAGAGGTGCATACAATCTCATCCGGATCCGTGAGGGTGACGAGTGGAAGACCGCCTTTAACACCCGTGACGGACATTATGAGTACCTCGTCATGCCCTTCGGATTGAGCAATGCTCCAGCTGTCTTCCAGCATTTTGTCAATGAGATCTTCAGAGACATTCTATACCGTCATGTCGTGGTCTATCTAGACGATATCCTCATTTTTGCCAACGATTTAGAGGAACATCGTTTTTGGGTTAAAGAGGTTCTGTCCCGTCTCCGAGTCAATCATCTCTATTGCAAATTAGAAAAATGCGTCTTTGAAGTCAAGTCCATTCCGTTTCTAGGGTACATTGTGTCCGGTTCCGGACTAGAGATGGATCCTGAGAAACTACAAGCAATCCAAAATTGGCCGGTACCCTTAACCCTCAAAGGGGTCCAGAGGTTCTTAGGGTTCGCCAACTATTACCGAAAGTTTATACGAGACTTTTCCACCATTGTGGCGCCTATTACTGCTTTCACTAAGAAGGGTGCTAACCCGTCCAAGTGGTCTGAAGAAGCCATGCAAGCATTTCATCTTTTAAAACAAAGGTTCATCTCTGCGCCTGTTCTGAAACAGCCTGACATCGACTCTCCTTTCATCTTAGAGGTGGATGCCTCCTCCGTTGGAGTAGGAGCGGTGTTATCTCAGAGGGCTAAAGATGGCCATTTACACCCTTGCAGTTTCTTCTCCCGGAAGTTCTCCCCAGCTGAGCGCAACTATGCCATTGGCGACCAGGAGTTGCTAGCCATCAAGCTCGCTCTAGAAGAGTGGAGGTATCTGTTGGAGGGAGCTTCTCATTCAATCACCATACTTACAGACCACAAGAACCTTTTATATCTGAAAGGCGCACAATGTCTCAACCCTCGTCAGGCCAGATGGGCACTTTTCTTTTCCAGGTTCGACTTTAAACTCCAGTTCTGTCCGGGCTCTCAGAATCGCAAGGCCGATGCCCTTTCCCGCTCATGGGAGCAAGAAAATTAGTCAGAGTCTTTAGACAAGCATCCTATTATAAATCCGTTGGCATTCTCCACGGTAGGGATGGACTCTACGCCCCCATCAGGGAAAAGTTTTGTGAAACCGATGCTAAGGAAGAAGCTCATGCATTGGGCCCATGCTTCCCGTTTTGCCGGACATACAGGTATCCAAAAAACCCTGGAGTTTATCTCTAGGTCCTATTGGTGGCCAACTCTGAAAAAGGACGTCTTGGAGTTTATTGCATCTTGCCCAAAGTGTGCTCAACATAAGGTATCCCGCCAGTCGCCTGCGGGGCAACTGGTTCCACTATCTGTTCCCCGTCGACCTTGGACCCATTTGTCGATGGATTTTATTACAGATTTACCCATGTGCAACAAGTTCAATACCATCTGGGTGGTAGTTGACCGGTTCACCAAGATGGCACACTTCATTCCTCTCACCGGTCTTCCGTCAGCTTCCAAGTTGGCTCAAGTATTCATACAAGAGATCTTCCGACTCCACGGTCTTCCTGAAGAAATTATCTCAGATCGAGGAGTTCAATTCACAGCCAAATTCTGGCGAAGTTTATGTCAAGTCCTCCAAGTCAAGCTAAAGTTTCCCACGGCTTACCATCCTCAGACCAATGGTCAAACCGAGAGGGTGAATCAGGACTTGGAGGCCTTCCTCCGCATCTATGTGTCCTCCTCTCAAGATGACTGGGTTCAATTACTTCCCTGGGCCGAGTTCTGTCATAACAACCAGTATCATTCTTCATCTGCTTCAACACCATTCTTCACTAACTTTGGATTCCACCCTAAAGTCCCTGAGTTCCAACCGCTTCCAGCAACTTCTGTTCCCGCAGTGGATATCACCTTGCATCAGTTTGCCAATATCTGGAAGAGCGTACGATCAGCTCTGCTCAAGGCATCGTTCAGGTACAAGAAGTTTGCGGATAAGAAGCGTCGAGCAGTTCCTGCTCTCAAGGTGGGTGATCGGGTATGGTTATCCACGAAGAATTTGAGGTTAAGAGTTCCCAGTATGAAGTTTGCACCTCGCTATATCGGTCCTTTCAAGATTGAACAAGTCATCAATCCTGTTGCTTACAGACTCCAGTTGCCTCCCTTCTTAAAAATACCCAGGACATTCCATGTTTCCCTGTTGAAACCGCTGATCTTGAATCGGTTTCATTCCTCACTTCCTCCAACTCCGAAAGTCCAAACTCAACGAGGCGTTGAGTATGAAGTGGCCAAGATCCTGGACTCACGTCACCGTTACGGTCAACTACAATATCTTATTGACTGGAAGGGTTATGGTCCTGAGGAACGTTCATGGACCAATGCTTCTGATGTCCATGCTCCTGCCTTGGTCCGGAGATTCCATTCCAAGTTTCCTCAAAAGCCAAAGAAGTGTCCTGGGGCCACTCCTAAAGGGGGGGGGTGCTGTCACGATCCGGGTATCTGGACGCCATTTCTTACCCATCAGATGCCTCCTAAGGCTGGCTCAGCGCTCCAGGACCGGATCCCATCTGTTATCCTGATGTGTACATTCCTGTATCCTCTCCTGTCACTCTGGGACGCTGTCACAGTAAACGCCATATTACACCTGGCATGGCGTCTCCCGCGGCCTCCGCCGCCGTCCCTGCTCTTCTGCATGCAGAGTGTCTGAGTGGCGATTACGTCAGCCGCGGCCTCCGCTGTGTCCGCGTGGTTGGATGTGCATCTGTCAGCCTGGCGCCTCCTGTCTCCGGTGGCCGGCGCCGCCATTACTGTTTTCATTACCACATGGATTACAAACCAAACTTCCCTCCAAGTGTCTGCATGGGCGCAGCCATCTTGGATTCTGTCAGCTGATCATTTCCACCAATCTGTTGTCAGTATTGATAATCTGCATAATTGCCTAGCCAATCCCTTCCTTGCTGCAGGTATAAATACACTGTGCCTGAGCAAGGAAGGCGTCAGTGCTTTGGTTGTCAAACCTAGTTCCTGTTTGTCTCTCTCCTGTGATTGTCTTCCAGGTTCCAGCTCCTGTCTCAAGACTTCCACCATAGAGACCCGCACCAGCATTCCACCTGCGGTGTAGCCTGACTCTCCAATCCATTGTGGATTCATCTGTTTCCAGCTACAACATTACCTGCTTCCAGCTCAGCTTCCAGCAGAGTACAGCTTCTCTTAAAGGGCCGGTGTCCTTTCTACACTTTACCACTCTCCACCGGTATTATTATTTCTCCGCTCTCAAGTTCTACATTTCAGTTCATATTTCATCGCTCCCAAGTTCATTTATTATTTAACTGGTTCCAGCCAGTATCCACTCCGTGCTAACAACAGTCTGGTTCCAGCCAGTATCCACAGCAGCCGTTTTATCTTCAGCAACCCAGCTTTTCCTGGAACACCAGCTGGCACAATCCTGGGTTATCTCCATTGCTACAGTCGGGCCTGGTAAGGACTTTCCATCTAGAAGATTATAAGAACTATCTCACACTACCAGTGCCCTGTGGCTCCTGCCATCCTGTAGTACCCAGGAACTGTATTTATTCTTTGCTGACTTTTACGTTTTCTTTTACTGCTGCTGTGTTGCGGAGTTGTCATAATAAACATCATTGACTTTTATCCAAGTTGTCGTGGTCACGCCTTCGGGCAGTTATTATTCATGTTACTTACATGTCCAGGGGTCTGATACAACCTCCCAGGTTCCGGTACATCTCAGCCCCTACAACTGAGGCTGCCTCCCGTCAGCTCAGGCCCTCAGTTGTGACACCCACATATTTATATATATACATATATATATATATATATAATTAAGCCAATTGGGTAGAGGGTGATATGTGAACCTGGGTTCCTATGCATAATCTGCTCCACTGTTATGGCCACCAATGCATTCATGAGCCCCTGATATAGAGCAGGCTCTAATCCATGTGTGTGTGTGCTGGGGAGCGGGGAGCCCGCTGAGCAAAGCGGAATTAAGCTCCTCTCAAACATTAAATGAAGCGGTAAACTCCCTGACTCTCCCTCCAGCAATGTGTGAAATGAAGCAGGGCCAAAATTTTACTAACCCGCTTCAGTTCCACGAAGCGGTGAGCGCCCTGTATCCCCCTCCGGCAATGCGTGCGGGGAGCAGGAAGCCCGTTGTACAGAGCGGGAAATGCAGTGGCTGGGGAGCGGGGCGCTGAGCCCGCTGTGCAGCGCGGGAGCCTGTAGCTTACCCGGAGCGGTGAGCGCCCTGTATCCCCTGCCGGCAAAGCGTGAGCAGGGAGCCCGCTGTACAGATCGGGAAATACAGTGGCTGGGGAGCGGGGCGCTGATCCCGCTGTACAGCGCAGAAGCCTGTAGCTTACCCGGAGCGGTGAACGTGCAGCGGCCGGGTCGCGGGGAGCGCTCGCTGTAACGAGCAGGAGTTAGCTCCGCCCCCCGCTCTGGCGCAAAATTTAAACGAACCCGTCGGTGAGTGCCCTGCATCCCCGGCAATGTGTGTCGCGGGCGGGGAGCAGGGAGCGCTGAGCCGCAGTACAGAGCGGACGCTGTGCATAGCGCACTGAAGCTCCGCCCACCCCTTAAAGGCGCCAAATTTGAATCCGAAAAGGCGCCTCTGTGTTATAATCTGACCCACTCCAGACACATGAGACCATACAGTGGGCACACTGAACGAATAAACATATTACTTAGAGCACATTGCACCAGTAAATGTGTAATGTCATAGAGAAATCATACATCATGTGAAGGGGGGGTGTTTACTCACCACTGCTTTGCAGCTGATGGAGTGGCCCCGACACGCGCCGCACGCAGCGGTGTCCGGCCTCTGTTGACGGAGTGGCCCCAACACGCGCCGCACGCAACGGTGTCCGGCCTCTGTTGACGGAGTGGCCCCAACACGCGCCGCACGCAGCGGTGTCCGGCCACTGTTACTTACCGCTGCCATGCTGCCGGAATCTTCTGCTGGATGGAGTGGTCCCGACACGCGCCGCACGCAACGGTGTCCGGCCTCTGTTGACGGAGTGGCCCCAACACGCGCCGCACGCAACGGTGTCCGGCCTCTGTTGACGGAGTGGCCCCAACACGCGCCGCACGCAGCGGTGTCCGGCCACTGTTACTTACCGCTGCCATGCTGCCGGAATCTTCTGCTGGATGGAGTGGTCCCGACACGCGCCGCACGCAGCGGTGTCCGCCAACTCAGGAGAGCTCAGTGTCTCCCTCAGCCGGGGCCCATCCCGAGCCGCACGCAGCTGCGATGGGACCCCGCCGGCAGCTCCCGCGGTGCAGACTGGCAGTGGTAGAGCTGCCAGTCTGTGTGTGTAAGTAAGAAAAAATAAAATAATAAAGAAAAAAGAAAAATTCTTCAGCTAAACCCAAGTGAACCAGCTCCCTCGGGCACTAAACTAAGACTGGCTTGGAGGGGAGATAGTAGGGGAGGAGCTAGCCACAGAGTGAAGAATTTTAAAGTGCCAGCTCCCAATTACTGCCTACTATTTCCCCATTGTAACTACGCTCCAGTGGCCCCTAGTGGATGAAGGAGAAATACTGGATAACAGCAGGAGGATGCTCACCTTTAGGACCCAGGTGAAGCCAAACTTGGGGTGCATGAACTCAATGAGATGTAAAAGCCATTCCAGGGTTTTTATGTCACCATCAAACCTGTCCCGGAGATCTATGTACTGGACCTGAGGCCGAGAGATAAACACACAACATGAGCCCTCCTTCTTCCTTATAACCCCATATTACATCTGCAGACACCACGGCGTGTGCTATCACCCCTCAAGTGGTAGGGACAGCTGGAAAACCCTTCCCTATGCTTTCTTCTACTCACACCTGGCACATTGTACAGATCACCACAAACATTTCTACATATTAATTACTTCTACGCAGATGTTTTTGTTTTACCAGATAAAAATGTTTTCAAAAGTAAATTGCCTTCATTACACATATTGTCCATCGCTGAATGTTCTCCAGATCTCCTGAGGTGCTCCGGATGCTATATATTATTATATATGTATTTATGCATCTCAGTATCAGGCTTTACAGCAACTGGCTGGCTTTGTGCCACTAGTCCATGCAAATCCGAGGTCCTGCTCCACCTGTTTTCCAGGAACTGTATGAGTAACATCACTTTTCCCCGCATCCTAGGTCTATAATCCTGCCTCTATATAAAGTGTCCTTCAACTGCTACGTTACAGTCCAGCATATCTGTAGCCGGTCAGTGTCCTGCTCTGCTCTAATGACCTACACAGCTCAGCATCATCAGCAGGTACAGAACCTCCCTCTACTAGGACATCTACCAGGTCAGTCATACAGGAATGGTCAGTGTCCTGCTCTGCTCTAATGACAGACATACCTCCGCATCATCAGCAGGTACAGAACCTCCCTACTAGGACATCTACCAGGTCAGTCATACAGGAATGGTCAGTGTCCTGCTCTGCTCTAATGACCTACACACCTCAGCGTCATCAGCAGGTACAGAACCTACCTACTAGGACATCTACCAGGTCAGTCATACAGGAATGGTCAGTGTCCTGCTCTGCTCTAATGACCTACACACCTCAGCGTCATCAGCAGGTACAGAACCTACCTACTAGGACATCTACCAGGTTAGTCAAACAGGAAGGGTCAGTGTCCTGCTCTGCTCTAATGACAGACATACCTCCGCATCATCAGCAGGTACAGAACCTCCCTACTAGGACATCTACCAGGTCATTCATACAGGAATGGTCAGTGACCTGCTCTGCTCTAACGACCTACATACCTCAGCGTCATCAGCAGGTACAGAACCTCCCTACTAGGACATCTACCAGGTCATTCATACAGGAATGGTCAGTGACCTGCTCTGCTCTAATGATGTACACACCTCAGCGTCATCAGCAGGTACAGAACCTCCCTACTAGGACATCTACCAGGTCATTCATATAGAAATGGTCAGTGTCCTGCCCTGCTCTAATGACCTACACAGCTCAGCGTCATCAGCAGGTACAGAACCTCCCTATTAGGACTTATACCAGGTCATTCATACAGGAATGATCAGTGACCTGCTCTGCTCTAATGACCTACACAGCTCGGCGTCATCAGCAGATACAGAACCTCCCTACTAGGACATCTACCAGGTCATTCATACAGGAATGGTCAGTGTCCTGCTCTGCTCTAATGATGTACACACCTCAGCGTCATCAGCAGGTACAGAACCTCCCTACTAGGACATCTACCAGGTCAGTCATACAGGAATGGTCAGTGTCCTGCTCTGCTCTAATGACAGACATACCGCCACATCATCAGCAGGTACAGAACCTCCCTACTAGTACATCTACCAGGTCAGTCATACAGGAATGGTCAGTGTCCTGCTCTGCTCTAATGACCTACACACCTCAGCGTCATCAGCAGGTACAGAACCTACCTACTAGGACATCTACCAGGTCAGTCATACAGGAATGGTCAGTGTCCTGCTCTGCTCTAATGACAGACATACCTCCACATCATCAGCAGGTACAGAACCTCCCTACTAGGACATCTACCAGGTCAGTCATACAGGAATGGTCAGTGTCCTGCTCTGCTCTAATGACCTACACACCTCAGCGTCATCAGCAGGTACAGAACCTACCTACTAGGACATCTACCAGGTCATTCATACAGGAATGGTCAGTGACCTGCTCTGCTCTAATGATGTACACACCTCAGCGTCATCAGCAGGTACAGAACCTCCCTACTAGGACTTATACCAGGTCATTCATACAGAAATGGTCAGTGTCCTGCCCTGCTCTAATGACCTACACAGCTCAGCGTCATGAGCAGGTACAGAACCTCCCTACTAGGACTTCTACCAGGTCATTCATACAGGAATGATCAGTGACCTGCTCTGCTCTAATGACCTACACAGCTCGGCGTCCTCAGCAGGTACAGAACCTCCCTACTAGGACATCTACCAGGTCATTCATACAGGAATGGTCAGTGACCTGCTCTGCTCTAATGATGTACACACCTCAGCGTCATCAGCAGGTACAGAACCTCCCTACTAGGACTTCTACCAAGTCATTCATACAGAAATGGTCAGTGACCTGCTCTGCTCTAATGACCTACACACCTCGGCGTCCTCAGCAGGTACCTAACCGGGTAAGGTATAAAACATGGTGGTCGGGCTAACGGCAGCAAGCGCAGTGAGTCCCCTCGCGGGCTTGCCACTCTTTGGGCCTGGTGGTGAGCTCTGCTTGCCACACTATTATATTCCACCTCGGGAGGTGGCATGGACCACCACCCGAGTGGGAATACCGGGCTTCTGTCCAGCAGCCAGTAAATTAACCGTATCCCTATGGAATCTCCCTCTCTACTGCTGGGTACACACCAGACGATAACTTACACATCGGACCAACACACCGTTCATATCGTCCAGTGTGTACGCACTATGTCACTGACGATGAGCGCTCACATGCGTCGTCAGCAACATCCTCCGTCGGACCTGCATGCAGGTCCAATGGGCAACACTGCCAGCGAGGGCCGTGCTGCCGAATGCAGCATGCCCCCTGCCGTTACTCCCAGCATCGGCAAGAGAGCATACGCACTTGCAGATGCTGGAAACCCCACCGTGTCTCGTCGCCGCAAATGTCGCTGGGTACACACATGGTCTAGTCTGTACCCAGCTGACGATGGAACAGTAATATTGGCATAAACAGAGTCTGAGGAAGTAGTTTGCCCGAGAAACGCGTCATGATAGTTAATTTGCACCTTCCTCAGACCAGCCAATGTGACGGATGTCCGACGTACATGTCACAATATGCCGACATTTCTTTTTTAAAATCTTGTTTATTTTACAGTTTTGAAAGTTTCGCCCACAACAATGACATTGAGCAGTACAAGGAGGGGACACGAGCAGTGTACAGCATGGTAAGAGTTAACACACATGACTCCGCACATATGGAGATAAACATATGGAAAGAGGATATTATAATGCAACAGACAGGATGGGAAAAGACAACACAATATAGCAAAATAAGATATTACTTACCGGTAAATCTATTTCTCGTAGTCCGTAGTGGATGCTGGGGACTCCGTAAGGACCATGGGGAATAGACGGGCTCCGCAGGAGATAGGGCACTTTAAGAAAGAATTAGGATACTGGTGTGCTCTGGCTCCTCCCTCTATGCCCCTCCTCCAGACCTCAGTTAAGGAAACTGTGCCCGGAAGAGCTGACAGTACAAGGAAAGGATTTTGGAATCCAGGGCAAGACTCATACCAGTCACACCGTACAACTTGTGATAAACTTACCCAGTCAACAGTATGAACAACAACAGAGCATCAGATAAACCCTGATGCAACCATAACATAACCCTTATTGCAGCAATAACTATATACAAGTATTGCAGAAGAAGTACGCACTTGGGACGGGCGCCCAGCATCCACTACGGACTACGAGAAATAGATTTACCGGTGAGTAAAATCTTATTTTCTCTAACGTCCTAGTGGATGCTGGGGACTCCGTAAGGACCATGGGGATTATACCAAAGCTCCCAAACGGGCAGGAGAGTGCGGATGACTCTGCAGCACCGAATGAGCAAGCACAAGGTCCTCCTCAGCCAGGGTATCAAACTTGTAGAACTTTGCAAAAGTGTTCGAACCTGACCAAGTAGCTGCTCGGCAAAGTTGTAAAGCCGAGACCCCTCGGGCAGCCGCCCAAGAAGAGCCCACCTTCCTTGTGGAATGGGCTTTTACTGATTTTGGCAGCGGCAATCCAGCCGCAGAATGAGCCTGCTGAATCGTGTTACAGATCCAGTGTCAGGATTCTGTAAACTTGTCTGTCCCTGGCGGGGGCGCTAGTGGGTCAGTGTTGGTGTGACGTAATACACGAGGAGACCAAAGAATAGTCCTGCGCATAGGCGCTGATATTTATTATGTCACAGGGATCACAAAGCAATTGAATAACAGGTGCAGTGGAATGCAAAACCAGAAATAACAGGAAATAAATATTCAAAAGTCACTGGTAACTATGATTGAAACAAACAGAACTCCGGTAATTGTAAAAAGCACACAGTCTCAGTATAACTCAGGATGAAATAAATTTGGAAAAACAGAACTCTGATAAATGTACAGTCTCTATGAAGCACAAGTCCAGATAGCCTAACGGGCTTAAGCAGGAGACAGTCTCTAAGCAAATAGATGTTAACTGCTGAGATGCACAGATGGTAATGATAAAACACCTGAGGAGAGTCTCTTACTGCTGGTGGATTGTGGCTGGCTGTGGCTGGAGTTTGTAGCAAACTGGAACAATGGAGACTGGAACACAGGAACTTGAAACTGGAACGGAACTGGAACTGCTGGGACCTGTAGTTCCACAGGTCCAATACCCAGGGGCATCTCTGCAGACAGATGACTGCAAACAGGAGACGCCTGTTCACAGAATGTGACGTGTTGTCCAAGGCCCTGAGACTGAGCCAGGAACTGGAGTTTATACCCCTTGGTCTGTGATGATTGGATGTTGCATCTGTGAGGACACACCCTGCTGGATTAGGTGTTCAGATCAGCTGTGGGTTAGCTGAAGCACTGTGTACTCCAGGCTGCAGTAGACTGAAAACTGGAACTGGAACAGAACTGAACTGCTGGAACCTGTAGTTCCACAGTAGTGATGCGATGGAGAATGCAGATTCCTGACATCCAGCGAGCAATAGTTTGCTTTGAAGCAGGAGCACCAAGCTTGTTGGAAGCATACAGGATAAACAAAGATTCTGTTTTCCTGACCCCAGCCGTTCTGGCTACATAAACCTTCAAAGCCCTGACCACATCTAGTAACTCGGAATCCTCCAAGTCAGTAGTAGCCACAGGCACCACAATAGGCTGGTGTGGCCGGAGAGACCAACCAGCCACACGTGTAATGGCGGCTGCGGCACTGAAGGTGTTAACCCTCGTGCCCGGCGCCATATTAAGGGACAATGGGCGCTTGGCGTCACTGTTAAACATACTTACGGCGCTGGGCGCGGACTGATTAAAAGTTGTTTAATGATGTGTTTTAACATGTCATATGTAGTGCTCTGTGCACAATTGCAGGAATGCATGTTTAACTATCTATTTTATATTCAAGATATGGTCAGCTGTATCTTACATTAATAAATGTCTGAATAATCATCTCCTGTCAGTAGGAAGTGGCATGCTAATGGCCCTGTCCTAGCAGAGAGGTGTGAATGACAAAACCTTTTGATGTGTAAGTCCCTTAGAGAGAGGTGCTAATCACGGGGGATCTGGGCTTGCCTGGAGATGTGAATGAGACAGAAACATTTGTATTTTGAAGCTGTGTGATAAATTTATCAATAGTGAATGTTAATCTGATACCAAACGTTGTCTGGGTGACAGGAAGGAGGATATTGTTTTATTGCACTTATATCCTTGTAAAATGTGATTTATTGGTATTTTGTAAAATAACCTGATTGGTTGGAGAAGACAGGGAGGGCTTACCCCCCTGTGATACTGTGTGGAAAATTGACATAAAAAGGAGACCTGCGTGCCTCCAGATTTGTAGTTATACCATCTTATTCTGCTGGAACATCTTGCTGTATGCTGTTGCCCCTAGCAATAGGGAAGAGTGCTCTTTAGAACTATATTTGAGCAAATAAACATCATTGCCTCAAGAAGATTGCTTCATCTTGTGACCTACAGGGTTATGCCAACCATAGCCCCGTCCTCCGGCTGTCCAGGGAAGCACCTAACGTCTCCAAGTTCCACCTTCCGCCAGCTACCGGTAGAGGCCTAGCAAGTGGCTAGTGGGGATTCGTCGGCACCACACAGGTGTGGTAAGGCAGTGCGTCGGCACATACAGAGCAGAACGTGGTTCCAAACGCCACGGCAGGTTAGGAGTTTGGTGGTGGCAGCATAAACCTGCCCACAGCGCAGTGGGTGGAGTCAGTAACAGGCGGTTACTGACGGTAAGCGGGAATCCCCTATGTGGTCAGGCCTCGTGTGACTTGACCTTCCATTCTGTGCGCAGCCGACGGGACGCGAAAGCGGCGAGTGCTTTCGTACGGGACCGTCCTGTCACAGAAATTGGTGGCATAGTGGTGGGATTATCCCAGGCGGCTTTTCATCACCCGATTGGAGAAGCCGAGTTACTCAGGAGAGGAGTAACTGCAGCGCAGGAGAACGCACAAGATGGCGAAATTCAGCGGAATGTCCAAGGATGATCTGGAGATCGTATGCCAGGAGAAGGGTGTGGATATCCCTTTCAACGCGTCCAGAAGCGTCATGAAGGCGGCGCTCATGAGCTTGGAGGAGTCCCATCGGGCGGAGGTGGAAAGCACTGACGGCGTCAGCATCGCAAAAGACGGCCCAACAGTGGACCTTCGCAAGGAACCGGTGAGAACCACAAGCCCCGCCCTCTCTCACAGCAGCAATGTTTCCCAGCAATCCCTAGCAGGGCTAGGATCCCAACGTTCCAGGGGGGGCGACCCGGATACCCTAGCAGATCGGCTAGCGGAATTGGGGGAAAGGGCAACGGAGAAAGAACGCATGCTTGTCATCCGGATGTGGCATGCGGAGCAGGCATCACCAGCCGTGGTACCCCGGGAGCCGTTGTCAGCTGTTGTACACAGATCAGGACGTATTCAGTTTGCCAAGTTTGCAGACAGTGATGGGGACATTGATGGACATTTGCAAGTTTTTGAAAGAACTTGTAAACTACACGATTTACCCAAGTCGGAGTGGGTGAGACACCTTGTGCCCACTCTGCATGGAGAGGCCTTGGAGGCCTATCGAGGAGTGGCCACGGAGGACTGTGGGGATTACGACGAAGTCGCGAAGGCCCTCCTCCAGCGATTCTTCATCACTCCAGAGTCTTACAGGAAGAGGTTCAGAGACTTGCCCAAGAATCCTAGCAGCACCCATGGGCAGTTTGCCACCCAGCTGCGGCAGTACGTGGTGAAGTGGGTGAAGGATTCTGAAGCCACTACATGGGACGCACTGATCGACCTGATCTGCAGGGAGCAGTTCTACCGCAGGTGCGCCCCAGAAGTGAAGGAGTGGGTGCTAGATCGGGAGCCACCCAGCTTAAAGATGGCTGCCCAGTTAGCAGACAAGTATGTGGCAATTCGGCCACGGGGGCAGAAGCGCCCAGCCAGCAGCCAGCTCCAAAAGACTGTACCACCAGGGGGACACCCCTCTTCAACTCATCGCCCCCAAAGACAAGCATCTTCCAACCCGGGTGCTCTTGGCCAGCAACCGCACCGCAGCGTCCCTGCAACTGATCAGAGATCATCGGTGCCACGACTGGAGAAGAAGTGCTACGGCTGTGGGAAAATCGGACATCTGAGGATGAACTGTCCTGCATCCCAAGCACCCCAGACTCGTGCCCCAAATACGAGTGCTGGAGCCCGGATCGCATGTTTGACGAGAGGAGATGAGCCTACAGAGACTGTTCCCCCTCCAGTCAGTCCGATGGAGTGTGGCGAGAGACAGGTGCACTCTGCGGAGAGAGTCACCTGCATGGCCAAACAGCCCCTACACAACATGTGGAGGCACCTGCAGCCGGTCCACGTGGGACCCCTGCAGGGAGAAGGCCTAAGAGACTCTGGGGCCTCAATCACTGTGGTGAGCCCCCACTTTATAGATCCTTGTGACAGGACGGTACCGTACGAAAGCACTCGCCGCTTTCGCGTCCCGTTGGCTGCGCACAGAATGGAAGGTCAAGCCGCACGAGGCCTGACCACATAGGGGATTCCCGCTTACCGTCAGTAACCGCCTGTTACTGACTCCACCCACTGCGCTGTGGGCGGGTTCTCGCTGCCACCACCAAACTCCTAACCTGCCGTGGCGTTTGGAACCACGGTTCTGCTCTGTATGTGCCGACGCACTGCCTTACCACAGCTGTGTGGTGCTGACGAATCCCCACTAGCCACTTGCTAGGCCTCTACCGGTAGCTGGCGGAAGGCGGAGCTTGGAGACGCTAGATACTTCCCTGGACAGCCGGAGGACGGGGCTAGGTTTGGCCTAACCCTGTTGGTCACAAGATGAAGCAGTCTTCTTGAGGCAAAGATGTTTATTGCTCAATAACCTTTAAAAAGGCTCCTCCCTATTGCTAGGGGTAACAGCATACAATCAGATGTTTTCAGCAGAATAAGATGGAATAATACACCCTCCTATGGGCCAACTGCCCTCCTTTTATCCCTCTCCAAGACCCCTTACTACAGGGGGTAAGCCCGCCCTGTGGTGCACAACCAATCAATGTTTACCCATGAGCTGTGCATGCCTTGGTCTCATGCACAGCTAACATTGTCCCCTATGGACAGTGGGGAGTGGTCGGTCTCCTTTGACTCTCCCACCTTGGAGAATCAGGATACTCCCCGGTGCCGTTCAGTCTGGCTGGGGGAAAGTTTTCCCTCCTAAACTGACTTCCAGAAACCTGCCCGGGACCCAGCCCACTGGCTGCAGCCTGGATTTGGGCTCCAGAGCTGGGCAGCCTGGCTCCCCGGTCCAGGTCTCTGGTCCACTACGGGTGATCTCCATGGAGCTCCAAGAAACCACTCAGCTTGTTTCATAGCTGTGTTGCTTCTCTCTCTCCCTGTGCCCCTTGGAAGTGTGAGGCTGGATGGGAAAGCATTCCGTTTTTGGGGAAAAGGTCTGGGAGAATCCATCAGCCTGCACAGCCATGGATTCCCCCCTCCTGGGACACACAACCAAGTAAGTGCAATTTACCTTGAAATACATTACATTTAAATCACACTGTACATGTTATACATTTAAATACACTCTGAGCCTGCACAGGCTCCACATACCTAGGCACTGCAGTGCCTTACAACACACTGTACTTTCTATTATTTTACACAATGTCTGGTTTGTGGAATACTGTGTCCTGGTCCTGCAGCCTGGCTGCTAGGACCCTGTCTGTGCTGGCTCCCCTAGCCCTGCAGCCTGGCTGCTAGGGCTCTCTCAGTGCTGGAGGTATGGGGCTGGCTTCCCCCACCCTCCAGCCTGCCTGCCTGCCACTGGGGTCCAGGGAGCTGGCTCTCCCTGTCCCCCCAGTGTGGCACTACCTTTGTGGCCTCGCCGCATGCAGCGGCGCACGCCCCTGTACTGAAGCCCGGCGGCCCGGGACACTTGTCCCGGCCGCCGTGACTCTGGCTCTGTTGTAGCGCTGAGGCGCCGGGAGCGTAGCTCCCGGACCCCAGCGCTCATCAGCCTAATTCACCCACGCCGCTAGGGAGCCGGCTAGCCCGGTCCCCCATGAGCGGCGCTGTCTTGTAGCCTCGCCGCAGCGTCCGGCGGGGAGCCGGGGCTTCGGCGCACCCCCCTCGCTGCCCAGCAGCCCGGGACGTTCGTCCCGGCTGCCGCGGCTGGCCACCTCCGACGGGCTGAGGCGGCGGCTCTCCCTTCTCCACGGCGCGCACACTCCAGTGCGCCCGGGGTTGCACTGACCGCTGCCGGGAGCGGAGCTCCCGGACTCCGGCGGTCAGCGGCTGTCCTCTCCCCCGGCGCGCCCACTCTGCTGGGCGCGCCGGGGGCTGTCCTCACTGCCGTGGTCTCCGGAGGGGTCCGGGACCACGGCACCTTTAAAAATACATTTTTTTTAACATTAATAAAACACGGCGCCTAGCGCCCACAATATGTTTTTAAATCTGGCGCCAAGCGCCCATTGTCTTTTGAAATGGCGCCGGGCACTAGGGGTTAACCCCTTCAGTGCTGCGGCGGCCATTTCCCTCGTGGCTGGGGCTCTCCGGCCACACTCCTCCCCCCCCATTCAAGCGGGTCAACCAGGGACCCATGTCTCAACGATTTGGGTCCTGGTCCCGCAGTCCGTTGGGGTGAAGGGGACGCTACCTGGGGGGATGTAGGCTCTGGCCTAGACAGTTCATCCATAGTGTAGTGGGCCTCTCTTCGTGGGTGCACAATGTTCAAATAGTCCACCTGAAGTCCAAGTTCAAGGCTCCACCACAAAAGTCTGTCCAATTCCCCCAAGGTAGGTTGCAGCCACCTAACCGGTAGGTGGTAAGTCACCACGGTGGGGGGCCAGTTACAAACAAGTGCCACCCATGGTGTCCCAACTGTGGCATACCCCACCTCCCACAATAGCAGTATACTGCTCAACCAGGCCACAGGGTGCTCCTGCCCATATGTCTCTTTCTGGCTCGGTACTGCTCCCAGTCCGTGCAGTGGCGCAATAGTTCGTAACACACAGTCCTGGTCAAGAATGTGCGCCATCAGCACTGGAGCGGGTACCCGAGCCTCCTTCAATGACTGGAATGCCAAGTCGCAAGCGGGTGCAAAGTCCACTGACTTGGGAATGCCCTTCCTAGCCATCTCTGTCAAGGGGTTCACTACAGGACTAAAGTCAATGACAACGTGTCCGTAGGGCCTTACAGGTTCTAAGGTCAGTACCGGTCTGGGTGGTGTGGGTCGGGGACGGCCTCTGGTTGCCTCCACCACCTCTGGTTTGGGCCTACCCCTGTCTCCTCCCACATGGTGCCCCAGGCACTGCACCTCCGTCATACCTATCTGGCAACTGTCTGCCCTAACTGTCAGACCTGCCCTCCAATCCTCCTCCGTCGACCTATGACGCGGGAAACCTACCCTGTCACCTAGGCCTACTCCTTCCTCCTCGTCCGCTACCTGTGCCACAGGGATGGCGGCCAGACCACCAGCCTCTGGATCCTGTGTGGCATCCACTACAGTGAGGCTGCGTGTCTTCCCCGATCTACTGCGCACAGACAGGGGACCTGCTATGTCCACAGCAACTTGCTGCAAGGGTTCTCCTATGGGCAGAGGCCCAGAGACAACACAACCGCTGGAGTGCCCCGGCTGCCAACGCATGGCCCCAGCCTTACAGTTGGTCTGGGCGTCATCCGACATTCCAGACCAGGGTAAGCTCTGTGTCAGGCACTTCAGGGTACGGTCTGTCTCCGGTTTACTGTCCAAAGGGGTTTCGCTGGCAACCGACACCGGTTGCGCAGGAAAGTTCCCTGGGGGGACCAGTTGGACACATTCCCTATCTGGTCTATCCCCTCCCACTTTCCTGGCTACCCTGTACCTTAACCCTTCCCGCCAGGTCATACTTCCCGCCCCAACCCTGTCAAGGCCGCTGCCAGAGTGGCGCCTCATGCCTTTCGGGGATGGGTCAGAGAGTTGAGCCTCCCTAAACTCCTGCCTGTGGCCCTCAATCTCTCCTAAATTGGGACACTCTACAGGGGGATCTAGGTTGGGACTGCTAGGGTCAGTCTGGTAGGGGTCAGTCATGGAAAAATCAGTGTGGTTTCTCATACTCACCGCCGGAGTTGGCAAACCACTTGGGTCAGGAGCATCATTGGGCACCCCCACAGGATCAAACGAGCTGGAACCGACATCCTCTGCGTTGCTAGGGGACGTAGGCATACCAGAGGCAAAAGGCATGCAGGGTCGATGTGCTGATCTAGCCGCTGTAATCTTTTCCTCTGGGCTGGTTGAAGCTGTGGTTGGCTGTGCTGGCAGTTGTCTAGCAGCTGTAGTCTTTTCCTCTGGGCTGGGCTGTGCTGGAGTAGCTGATGTCAACGGTGGGTTTGGAACTTGACTCCGGGGAATGGCGCCAACAAACGTAGTGACGATCCCACCACCCAGATCATTTCCTAGGACCACATCAGTTGGGAGACCATCCATGACGGCAACTTCTCGCAACTCTGGTCCAGCTCCCCAGTCCAGGTAGACTCTTGCCATGGGAACCGCTTTCTCTGTTCCTTCTGCCAGGGTGACCGTGGCAGTGCGACCCTGCAATACTGCAGCAGGATCTATAACGTGGGGGCTCACCACAGTGATTGAGGCCCCAGAGTCTCTTAGGCCTTCTCCCTGCAGGGGTCCCACGCGGACTGGCTGCAGGTGCCTCCACATGTTGTGTAGGGGCTGTTTGGCCATGCAGGTGACTCTCTCCGCAGAGTGCACCTGTCTCTCGCCACACTCCATCGGACTGACTGGAGGGGGAACAGTCTCTGTAGGCTCATCTCCTCTCGTCAAACAAGCGATCCGGGCTCCAGCACTCGTATTTGGGGCACGAGTCTGGGGTGCTTGGGATGCAGGACAGTTCATCCTCAGATGTCCGATTTTCCCACAGCCGTAGCACTTCTTCTCCAGTCGTGGCACCGATGATCTCTGATCAGTTGCAGGGACGCTGCGGTGCGGTTGCTGGCCAAGAGCACCCGGGTTGGAAGATGCTTGTCTTTGGGGGTGATGAGCTGAAGAGGGTGGTCCGCTTGGTGGTACAGTCTGTTGGAGCTGGCTGCTGGCTGGGCGCTTCTGCCCCTGTGGCCGAATTGCCACATACTTGTCGGCTAATTGGGCAGCCATCTTTAAGCTGGGTGGCTCCCGATCTAGCACCCACTCCTTCACTTCTTGGGCGCACCTGCGGTAGAACTGCTCCCTGCAGATCAGGTCGATCAGTGCGTCCCATGTAGTGGCTTCCGAATCCCTCACCCACTTCACCACGTACTGCCGCACTTGGGTGGCGAACTGCTCATGGGTGCTGCTAGGATTCTTGGGCAAGTCTCTGAACTTCTTCCTGTAAGACTCTGGAGTGATGAAGAATCGCTGGAGGATGGCCTTCGCGACTTCGTCGTAATCCCCACAGTCCTCCGTGGCCACTCCTCGATAGGCCTCCAAGGCCTCTCCATGCAGAGTGGGTACAAGGTGTCTCACCCACTCCGACTTGGGTAAATCGTGTAGTTTACAAGTCCTTTCAAAAACTTGCAAATGTCCATCAATGTCCCCATCACTGTCTGCAAACTTGGCAAACTGAATGCGTCCCGATCTGTGTACAACAGCTGACAACGGCTCCCGGGGTACCACAGCCTGTGGTGCCCGCTCATCACGCCACATCTGGATGATGATCAAGCGCTCTTGCTCCGTTGCCCTTTCCCCCAATTCCGCTAGCCGATCTGCTAGGGTATCCGGGCCGCCCCCCCTGGGACGTTGGGATCCTGGCCCTGCTAGGGATTGCTGGGAAACATGGCTGCTGTGAAAGGGGGCGGGGCTTGTGGATCTCACTGGTTCCTTACGAATGTCCACTGTTGGGCCGTCCTCTCCGATGCTGACGCCGTCAGTGCTTTCCACCTCCGCCCGATGAGACTCCTCCACGCTCCTGAGCGCCGCCTTCATGACGCTTCTGGACGCGTTGGAAGGGATATCCACACCCTTCTCCTGGCACACGATCTCCAGATCGCCCTTGGACATTCCGCTGAATTCCGCCATCTTGTGCGTTCTCCTGCGCTGCAGTTACTCCTCTCCTGAGTAACTCAGCTTCTCCAATCGGGTGATGAAAAGCCGCCTGGGAATATCCCACCACTATGCCACCAATTTCTGTGAAAGGACGGTACCGTACGAAAGCACTCGCCGCTTTCGCGTCCCGTTGGCTGCGCACAGAATGGAAGGTCAAGCCGCACGAGGCCTGACCACATAGGGGATTCCCGCTTACCGTCAGTAACCGCCTGTTACTGACTCCACCCACTGCGCTGTGGGCGGGTTCTCGCTGCCACCACCAAACTCCTAACCTGCCGTGGCGTTTGGAACCACGGTTCTGCTCTGTATGTGCCGACGCACTGCCTTACCACAGCTGTGTGGTGCTGACGAATCCCCACTAGCCACTTGCTAGGCCTCTACCGGTAGCTGGCGGAAGGCGGAGCTTGGAGACGCTAGATACTTCCCTGGACAGCCGGAGGACGGGGCTAGGTTTGGCCTAACCCTGTTGGTCACAAGATGAAGCAGTCTTCTTGAGGCAAAGATGTTTATTGCTCAATAACCTTTAAAAAGGCTCCTCCCTATTGCTAGGGGTAACAGCATACAATCAGATGTTTTCAGCAGAATAAGATGGAATAATACACCCTCCTATGGGCCAACTGCCCTCCTTTTATCCCTCTCCAAGACCCCTTACCACAGGGGGTAAGCCCGCCCTGTGGTGCACAACCAATCAATGTTTACCCATGAGCTGTGCATGCCTTGGTCTCATGCACAGCTAACATTGTCCCCTATGGACAGTGGGGAGTGGTCGGTCTCCTTTGACTCTCCCACCTTGGAGAATCAGGATACTCCCCGGTGCCGTTCAGTCTGGCTGGGGGAAAGTTTTCCCTCCTAAACTGACTTCCAGAAACCTGCCCGGGACCCAGCCCACTGGCTGCAGCCTGGATTTGGGCTCCAGAGCTGGGCAGCCTGGCTCCCCGGTCCAAGTCTCTTGGCCACTACGGGTGATCTCCATGGAGCTCCAAGAAACCACTCAGCTTGTTTCATAGCTGAGCTGCTTCTCTCTCTCCCTGTGCCCCTTGGAAGTGTGAGGCTGGATGGGAAAGCATTCCGTTTTTGGGGAAAAGGTCTGGGAGAATCCATCAGCCTGCACAGCCATGGATTCCCCCCTCCTGGGACACACAACCAAGTAAGTGCAATTTACCTTGAAATACATTACATTTAAATCACACTGTACATGTTATACATTTAAATACACTCTGAGCCTGCACAGGCTCCACATACCTAGGCACTGCAGTGCCTTACAACACACTGTACTTTCTATTATTTTACACAATGTCTGGTTTGTGGAATACTGTGTCCTGGTCCTGCAGCCTGGCTGCTAGGACCCTGTCTGTGCTGGCTCCCCTAGCCCTGCAGCCTGGCTGCTAGGGCTCGCCCAGTGCTGGAGGTATGGGGCTGGCTTCCCCCACCCTCCAGCCTGCCTGCCTGCCACTGGGGTCCAGGGAGCTGGCTCTCCCTGTCCCCCCAGTGTGGCACTACCTTTGTGGCCTCGCCGCATGCAGCGGCGCACCCCCCTGTACTGAAGCCCGGCGGCCCGGGACACTTGTCCCGGCCGCCGTGACTCTGGCTCTGTTGTAGCGCTGAGGCGCCGGGAGCGTAGCTCCCGAACCCCAGAGCTCATCAGCCTAATTCACCCACTCCGCTAGGGAGCCGGCTAGCCCGGTCCCCCATGAGTGGCGCTGTCTTGTAGCCTCGCCGCAGCGTCCGGCGGGGAGCCGGGGCTGCGGCGCACCCCCCTCGCTGCCCAGCAGCCCGGGACGTTCTTCCCGGCTGCCGCGGCTGGCCACCTCCGACGGGCTGAGGCGCCGGGAGCAGAGCTCCCGGCCCCCAGCGGCGGCTCTCCCTTCTCTCCAGCGCGCACACTCCAGTGCGCCCGGGGTTGCAGTGACCGCTGCCGGGAGCGGAGCTCCCGGACTCCGGCGGTCAGCGGCTGTCCTCTCCCCCGGCGCGCACACTCTGCTGAGCGCGCCGGGGGCTGTCCTCACTGCCGTGGTCTCCGGAGGGGTCCGGGACCACGGCACCTTTAAAAATACATTTTTTTTTTACATTAATAAAACACGGCGCCTAGCGCCCACAATATGTTTTTAAATCTGGCGCCAAGCGCCCATTGTCTTTTGAAATGGCGCCGGGCACTAGGGGTTAACCCCTTCAGTGCTGCGGCGGCCATTTCCCTCGTGGCTGGGGCTCTCCGGCCACAATCCTGCTGCAGTATTGCAGGGTCGCACTGCCAAGGTCACCCTGGCAGATGGAATGGAGAAAGCAGTTCCCATGGCAAGAGTCTACCTGGACTGGGGAGCTGGACCAGAGTTGCGAGAAGTTGCCGTCATGGATGGTCTCCCAACTGATGTGGTCCTAGGAAATGATCTGTGTGGTGGGATCGTCACTACGTTTGTTGGCGCCATTCCCCGGAGTCAAGTTCCACAACCACCGTTGACATCAGCTGCTCCAGCACAACCCAGCCCAGAGGAAAAGACTACAGCTGCTAGACAACTGCCAGCACAGCCAACCACAGCTTCAACCAGCCCAGAGGAAAAGATTACAGCGGCTAGATCAGCACATCGACCCCGCATGCCTTTTGCCTCTGGTATGCCTACGTCCCCTAGCAACGCAGAGGATGTCTGTTCCAGCTCGTTTGATCCTGTGGGGGTGGCCCAATGATGCTCCTGACCCAAGTGGTTTGCCAACTCCGGCGGTGAGTATGAGAAACCACACTGACTTTACCATGACTGACCCCAACATTCCCCCTGTAGAGTGTCCAGACTTAGGAGAAAGTGAGGGCCGCAGGCAGGAGTTTAGGGAAGCTCAGCTCTCTGACCCATCCCTGGAAGGTATGAGGCGCCAAGCTGGCCGCGGAATGCTGGGATGGGGGCAGGGAGTGTGACCTGGTGGAAAGGGTTACTGTACCGGGTAGCCAAGGTAGAAGGGGATAGGCCAGTGCGGGAGCAAGTTCAACTGGTGGTTCCCAGGAGCTTTCAGGAGCAACTGATGTCAGTTGCACACGAAATCCCTTTGGCGGGACACCAGGGGAGGGACCGAACACTGAGGCGCCTGACACAGAACTTTTTTTGGCCCGGAGTGTCGGAAGACGTCCGAACCTACTGTAAGTCCTGTGATGTATGCCAACGGCTTGGACGCCCCAGTGCTCGGGCTCCCCTGAGGTCTTTGCCAATAGTCGGGAAACCTTTCCAACGAGTGGCCGTGGACATAGTCTGTCCCCTACCTGTGTCCAGTAGATCGGGGAAGAGATACATCCTCACCGTGGTGGATTATGCTACCCGGTATCCAGAGGCTGTGGCTCTGTTCGCCATCACTGCGGAAAAGGTAGCGGACGCTCTGCTAGGCATATTTAGTAGAGTAGGGTTCCCCAGTGAGATCCTAACTGATCAAGAGACGCAGTTCATGAGTGATCTGGTCCAGTGTCTCTGAGCGAGGTGCGGAGTGCGCCAACTCCGCACTGCCCCCTATCATCCCCAGACTAACGGACTTTGCGAGAGATTCAATGGCACTCTGAAGCAGATGCTACGGGCATTTGTGACTTCGGAGGGGGGAGACTGGGAGCGATACCTACCGCACCTCCTGTTTGCGTATCGGGAGGTGCCGCAGGAGTCGACCGGATTCTCACCTTTCGAGTTACTATATGGCCGCAGAGTCCGTGGACCTCTTGACCTGTTCCGGGAGTCTTGGGAGGGGGAGCTGATCCACCAGGATGAGTCCGTGGTGGAGTATGTGTTGAAGCTCAGAGATCGGTTAGAGAATCTCATGGGACTAGCGCAAGCGAATCTTGCGGAAGCACAGACCAAGCAGAAGACTTGGTATGACCAGGGCGCGCGTGCTCGGGTCTTTGCAGTAGGGCAGAAGGTGCTGGTTCTGGTGCCTACACGTCAGAACAAGCTCCAGGCTGCCTGGGCGGGACCGTACACGGTCGCCAAATGCCTAAGCGACATCACCTACGTGGTGTCATTTGACAGCGATGGTAGGAGACAGCGTACCTACCATATAAACATGTTAAAGGCATACCACAAGCGTGTGGAGTCGGTAGCTGCTGTGTGCTGCCTGCCGATGGAGGAACCAGGAAAAGATCCCATTCCTGACCTCCTCGCGGATGCCAAGGCTAAGGGGGGGTGTAGAGGAAGTTAGCTGGAGCAGTGAGCTTGGTAACCCCAAGAGGGAGCAGCTGGAGTCAGTGCTGCAGTCCTTTGAGGCCCAGTTCAGCAGGAAGCCCGGCCTGACTTCCCTACGTGCCCATCATGTAGACACTGGTGAGCATAGGCCGATTCGGCAACCCGCGTATTGGGTCTCACCAGAGGCGCAGGCGAGTATCTACCAAGAGGTGCAGGAGATGTTCGCGCTAGGCGTAATCACGTGCTCCAACAGTCCCTGGGCCGCCTCCGTTGTACTGGTCCCCAAGAAGGACCGGACAACCAGGTTCTGCGTAGACTACCGCCGGTTGAACGAAGTGACCAAATCCGACGCCTATCCCCTACCCCGCATTGACGCACTGTTAGACGAGTTGGCTGGAGCGAAGTACATCTCTACGTTCGACCTGAGCAAGGGGTATTGGCAGATACCAATGACTCCCGAGGCTCAGGAACGGTCCTCCTTCATCACCTCCTTTGGCTTGTTTGAGTTCAAAACCATGCCATTTGGG
Source organism: Pseudophryne corroboree (assembly GCF_028390025.1). NCBI lineage: Eukaryota > Metazoa > Chordata > Amphibia > Anura > Myobatrachidae > Pseudophryne > Pseudophryne corroboree. The sequence continues at coordinate 3,319,664 of NC_086448.1, forward strand.
ATGAGGAATGCGCCAGCCACCTTCCAGAGTGTGGTCGATGACCTGCTGAAGGGGTTCAGAGATTTCGCCCAGGCCTACTTGGATGACATTGCTGTCTTCAGCCGAACCTGGGAAGAGCACCTGAGGCACGTGGGGTTGGTGTTAGAGAGGATTCGGTGGGCAGGTCTGACCATCAGGGCAGACAAGTGCCAAATGGGGATGTCAGAGGTACAGTACCTGCGACACCGTGTGGTGGGAGGTAAGGTGAAGCCTGAACCAGCGAAGGTAGAGACAATCCGAGACTGGCCCCGGCCCACAACCCAGAGACAGGTCCTGGCTTTCTTAGGGATCGCAGGGTACTACAGACGTTTTGTCCCTGACTTTAGTTCCGTGGCCAAACCCCTGACTGATCTGACTAAGAAGAAACTCCCCAAGATAGTTGACTGGACGACCGCATGTGAGTTGGCATTCCAGTCGTTGAAAACAGCTCTAGTACAAGCCCCAGTACTGATGGCGCCGGACTATAGTAAAAACTTTGTTGTACAGACTGATGCAACAGTACGGACTCGGGGCAGTACGGACTCGGGGCAGTATTGAGCCAGGAAGGGCCGGATGGGCAGGAGCACCCTGTGGCCTATTTGAGCAGAAAGCTGTTACCGCGGGAGGTGGGGTATGCCACAATTGAAAAGGAGTGTTTGGCTATTGTTTGGGCTGTGAAGAAGCTTCAGCCCTATTTGTATGGTCGCCATTTTACGGTGGTAACGGACCACAATCCATTACGGTGGCTCCAGCACACCACGGGGGAAAACGGCAGACTGTTGCGGTTAAGCCTTGCTCTTCAGGTTTATGACTTTCATATTATCCACAAGCAAGGCAAGGCTCATAGCAATGCGGATGGACTGTCACGTCAGGAGGAGCCTGAACCCCCAAAGAACTCCCGGTAACCCCATTAAGGACTGCGGGACCAGGGGCCAAATCGTTGGGACATGGGTCCCTGGTTGACCCGCTTGAATGGGGGGGGGGGAGGAGTCTGGCCGGAGAGACCAACCAGCCACACGTGTAATGGCGGCTGCGGCACTGAAGGTGTTAACCCTCGTGCCCGGCGCCATATTAAGGGACTATGGGCGCTTGGCGTCACTGTTAAACGTACTTACGGCGCTGGGCGCGGACTGATTAAAAGTTGTTTAATGATGTGTTTTAACATGTCATATGTAGTGCTCTGTGCACAATTGCAGGAATGCATGTTTAACTGTATCTATTTTATATTCAGGATATGGTCAGCTGTATCTTAAGGGGGAAAATGCACTTACTATAAATGTCTGAATAATCATCTCTTGTCAGTAGGAAGTGGCATGCTAATGGCCCTGTCCTAGCAGAGAGGTGTGAATGACAAAACCTTTTGATGTGTAAGTCCCTTAGAGAGAGGTGCTAATCACGGGGAATCTGGGCTTGCCTGGAGATGTGAATGAGACAGAAACATTTGTATTTTGAAGCTATGTGATAAATTTATCAATAGTGAATGTTAATCTGATACCAAACGTTGTCTGGGTGACAGGAAGGAGGATATTGTTTTATTGCACTTATATCCTTGTAAAATGTGATTTATTGGTATTTTGTAAAATAACCTGATTGGTTGGAGAAGACAGGGAGGGCTTACCCCCCTGTGATACTGTGTGGAAAATTGACATAAAAAGGAGACCTGCGTGCCTCCAGATTTGTAGTTATACCATCTTATTCTGCTGGAACATCTTGCTGTATGCTGTTGCCCCTAGCAATAGGGAAGAGTGCTCTTTAGAACTATATTTGAGCAAATAAACATCATTGCCTCAAGAAGATTGCTTCATCTTGTGACCTACAGGGTTATGCCAACCATAGCCCCGTCCTCCGGCTGTCCAGGGAAGCACCTAACGTCTCCAAGTTCCGCCTTCCGCCAGCTACCAGTAGAGGCCTAGCAAGTGGCTAGTGGGAATTCGTCGGCACCACACGGGTGTGGTAAGGCAGTGCGTCGGCACATACAGAGCAGAACCGTGGTTCCAAACGCCACGGCAGGTTAGGAGTTTGGTGGTGGCAGCATAAACCCGCCCACAGCGCAGTGGGTGGAGTCAGTAACAGGTGGTTACTGACGGTAAGCGGGAATCCCCTATGTGGTCAGGCCTCGTGTGACTTGACCTTCCATTCTGTGCGCAGCCGACGGGACGCGAAAGCGGCGAGTGCTTTCGTACGGGACCGTCCTGTCACAGTTGGTTTATATGAAAGGATGAAACCACTTTTGGCAGAAATTGTGGACGGGTCCGCAACTCTGCTCTATCCGCATGGAAAACCAGATAGTGGCTTTTATGTGACAAAGCTGCTAATTCTGACACACGCCTAGCCGAAGCCAATGCTAGTAGCATGACCACCTTCCACGTGAGATATTTCAATTCCACCGTTTTGAGTGGTTCAAACCAGTGGGATTTCAGGAAACTCAACACCACGTTAAGATCCCAAGGTGCCACTGGGGGCACAAAAGGGGGCTGAATACGCAGCACTCCCTTCACAAACGTCTGAACTTCAGGTAGAGAAGCCAGCTCTTTTTGAAAGAAAATGGATAGGGCCGAAATCTGGACCTTAATGGAACCCAATTTTAGGCCCAAAGTCACTCCTGACTGTAGGAAGTGAAGGAAACGGCCCAGCTGGAATTCCTCCGTAGGGGCATTCCTGGCCTCACACCAAGCAACATATTTTCGCCATATACGGTGATAATGTTGAGCTGTCACGTCCTTCCTAGCCTTTATCAGCGTAGGAATGACCTCATCTGGAATGCCTTTTTCCGCTAGGATCCGGCGTTCAACCGCCATGCCGTCAAACGCAGCCGCGGTAAGTCTTGGAACAGACAGGGCCCTTGTTGCAACAAGTCCTGTCTTAGAGGAAGAGGCCACGGGTACTCTGTGAGCATTTTTTGCAGATCTGGATACCAAGTCCTTCTTGGCCAATCCGGAACAATGAGTATTGTTCTCACTCCTCTTTTTCTTATGATTCTCAACACCTTGGGTATGAGAGGAAGAGGAGGAAATACATAGACCGATTGGAACACCCACGGTGTCACCAGGGCGTCTACAGCTATCGCCTGAGGGTCTCTTGACCTGGCGCAATACCTCTGTAGTTTCTTGTTGAGGCGGGATGCCATCATGTCCACCTGTGGCAGTTCCCACCGACTTGCAACCTGTGCGAAGACTTCTTGATGAAGTCCCCACTCCCCCGGGTGGAGGTCGTGCCTGCTGAGGAAGTCTGCTTCCCAGTTGTCTACCCCCGGGATGAACACTGCTGACAGGGCGCTTACATGATTCTCCGCCCAGCGAAGAATTCTGGTGGCTCCCACCATCGCCACCCTGCTCCTTGTGCCGCCTTGTCGGTTTACATGAGCCACAGCGGTGATGTTGTCTGACTGAATCAGAACTGGTTGACCGCGAAGCAGGGTCTCTGCTTGACGTAGGGCGTTGTAAATGGCCCTTAGTTCCAGGATGTTGATGTAAAGGCAAGTCTCCTGACTTGACCACATGCCTTGGAAATTTCTTCCCTGTGTGACTGCTCCCCACCCTCGGAGGCTTGCATCCGTGGTCACCAGGACCCAGTCCTGAATGCCGAATCTGCGGCCCTCGAGAAGGTGAGCACTCTGCAGCCACCACAGGAGAGACACCCTGGCCCTGGGGGATAGGGTGATTAACGGATGCATCTGAAGAGGTTATCCGGACCATTTGTCCAGTAAGTTCCATTGAAAGGTCCTCGCATGGAACCTGCCGAAGGGAATGGCCTCGTATGATGCCACCATCTTTCCCAGGACTCGAGTGCAGTGATGCACTGACACCTGTTTTGGTTTTAATAGGTCCCTGACCAGAGTCATGAGCTCCGGAACCTTCTCTATCGGGAGATAAACCCTTTTCTGGCCTGTGTCCAGAATCATGCCCAGGAAAGGCAGACAAGTCGTAGGAACCAACTGCGACTTTGGAATATTCAGAATCCAGCCGTGTTGCAGAGAACGTGCTACGCTGATCAGCAACTGCTCTCTTGACCTTGCTTTTATGTGGAGATCGTCCAAGTATGGGATAACTGTGACCCCTTGCTTCCGCAGGAGTACCATCATTTCCGCCATTACCTTGGTAAATATTCTCGGAGCCGTGGAGAGACCAAACGGCAACGTCTGAAATTGGTAATGACAATCCTGTACCACAAATCTGAGGTACACCTGATGAGGTGGATAAATGGGGACATGAAGGTATGCATCCTTTATGTCCAGAGACACCATAAAATCCCCCCCTTCCAGGCTTGCAATGACCGCTCTCAGCGATCCCATCTTGAACCGGAACCTTTTTAGGTACATGTTCAGGGATTTTAAATTCAATATGGGTCTGACCGAACCGTCCGGTTTCGGTACCACAAACATGGTCGAATAATAACCCTTTCCTTGTTGAAGGAGGGGAACCTTGACCACCACCTGTTGAAGATACAATTTGTGAATTGCAGTTAACACTATTTCCCTCTCTAAGGGGGAAGCTGGCAGGGCCAACTTGAGGTATCGGTGAGGGGGCATCTCTTCGAATTCCAGCTTGTATCCCTGAGACACAATATCTATTGCCCAGGGATCCAACTGGGAGTGAACCCACTTGTGGCTGAAATTTCGGAGACGCGCCCCCACCGGGCCTAGCTCCGCCTGTGGAGCCCCAGCGTCATGCTGTGGATTTAGTGGAAGCCGGGGAGGACTTCTGTTCCTGGGAACTAGCTGTGTTGTGCAGCTTCTTTCCTCTGCCCCTGCCTCTGGCAAGAAAGGACGCACCTCAGACTTTCTTGTTTTTCTGTGATCGAAAGGACTGCATTTGGTAATACGGTGCTTTCTTAGGTTGTGAGGAAACATATGGCAAAAAATTTGACTTCCCAGCCGTAGCTGTGGAGACCAGGTCCGAGAGACCCTCCCCAAAGAATTCCTCACCCTTGTAAGGTAAAACCTCCATGTGCCTTTTTGAGTCGGCATCACCTGTCCATTGCCGAGTCCACAGGACCCTTCTGGCAGAAATCGACATAGCATTTATTCTAGAACCTAGTAGGCTAATATCTCTCTGAGCATCTCTCATATAAAGGACAGCATCTTTAATATGCCCCATGGTCATTAATATAGTATCCTTGTCTAAGGTATCAAGTTCCTCAGATAAGGTATCCATCCATGCTGCTACAGCACTACACACCCAAGCCGACGCGATTGCCGGCCTCAGTAAGGTACCTGAATGTGTATAAATGGACTTCAGGGTAACCTCCTGTTTGCGATCCGCAGCATCTTTGAGGGTAGCCGTATCCTGTGACGGCAGGGCTACCTTCTTGGATAAGCGTGTCAAAGCTTTGTCCACCCTAGGGGAGGCTTCCCAGCGTAACCTGTCCGTTGGCGGGAAAGGATACGCCATAAGAATCTTTTTGGAAATCTGCAGTTTTTTATCTGGAGATTCCCAAGCCTTTTCACATAACTCATTGAGCTCGTGCGAGGGGGGAAAAGTTACCTGCGGCTTCTTTTCCCCATACATATGAACCCTCCTGTCAGGGACTGGGGTTTCCTCTGTGATGTGCAACACATCCTTAATAGCTATAATCATATAACGGATGGATTTAGCCAATTTTGGCTGTAACTTTGCATCATCGTAATCGACACTGGAGTCAGAATCCATGTCGGTATCCGTGTCAATAATTTGGGATAGTGGGCGCTTCTGGGACCCTGTCGGCCTCTGCGACATAGGATCAGGCATGGGTTGGGACACTGACTTTCCTGAGGTTTCAGCCTTGTCTAACCTTTTATGCAAGGAATTAACATTATCATTTAAAACCTTCCACATATCCATCCAATCAGGTGTCGGTGCCGTCGGCAGAGACACCACATTAATTTGCTCCCGCTCTGCTTCCACATAGCCTTCCTCATCAGACATGTCGACACAAGTGTACCGACACACCACACACACAGGGAATGCCCTTTTTGAAGACAGTTCCCCCACAAGGCCCTTTGGTGAGAGAGAGAGAGTATGCCAGCACACACCCCAGCGCTATAAACCCAGGAATAACACAGTAACTTAATTTTAACCCAGTAGCTGCTGTATATTGTGTTTTTAGCGCCTAATTATGTGCCCCCCCCCCCCTCTCCTTTTACCCTTTTCTACCGTGATCTGCAGGGGAGAGCCTGGGGAGCCTCTTCTCAGCGGAGCTGTGGAGAAAAAATGGCGCTGGTGAGTGCTGAGGGAGAAGCCCCGCCCCCTCGACGGCGGGCTTCTGTTCCGCTAAAATACATATCTTTTTGGCGGGGGCTCATACATATATACAGTGCCCAACTGTATATATGAGTACTTTTGCCAACAGAGGTCCATATGTTGCCCAGGGCGCGCCCCCCCTCTCCCCCCCCCCCCCCCCCCCCTGTGCCCTGCACCCTTACAGTGACCGGAGTATGTGAGGTGTGTTTGGAGCAATGGCGCACAGCTGCAGTGCTGTGCGCTACCTCAGTGAAGACTGGAGTCTTCTGCTGCCGATTTCGAAGTCTTCTTGCTTCTCATACTCACCCGGCTTCTGTCTTCCGGCTCTGCGAGGGGGACGGCGGCGCGGCTCTGGGATCGGACGACGAGGGTGAGATCCTGTGTACGATCCCTCTGGAGCTAATGGTGTCCAGTAGCCTAAGAAGCAGGACCTAGCTTCAGAGAGTAGGTCTGCTTCTCTCCCCTCTGTCCCACGATGCAGGGAGTCTGTTGCCAGCAGAGCTCCCTGAAAATAAAAAAACCTAACAAAATACTTTCTTACAGCAAGCTCAGGAGAGCTCACTGAACAGCACCCAGCTCGTCCGGGCACAGATTCAAACTGAGGTCTGGAGGAGGGGCATAGAGGGAGGAGCCAGAGCACACCAGAATCTAAATTATTTGTTAAAGTGCCCATGTCTCCTGCGGAGCCCGTCTATTCCCATGGTCCTTACGGAGTCCCCAGCATCCACTAGGACGTTAGAGAAATATAACATAACTGAAAACAGAACCAACGTCTCAGCAGCAGATGCCCGGGGCCACCACATCGTAGGGTCTCACATGAGACATAGGATCCACATACACTAAAACCTTTACAGTACCTTTACACATGGTGTACTCTAAGGTCATAGGAGATCCAGCCCAGGATAACAGGCAACAGAGAGACTCCCAAACCAGCCCTACCAAATATAAAACCCAAACAGTGTAAGAGCAGGAAGGAAAGCGATAGTGATAAAGACCCTAGGGGTAATTAAATACTAATGGAGGAAAAACCATTACAGGATAAGACGATACAAAACAATGAAACAGAATTCAAAACCGGGAATAATAATTAAGCATTGTGAAGACAGACAGTATCACTTATGGGTAAGAAATCAGGGGCACTGAAGGCAATCAATCAATGAGGACAATCCCAATCTAAGACCCACAATCCAAGCCAGGCCGCAGTCTCCGAATAATTCGGAATATTTGCAATAGACGTCCCAGAGTGTCTCCAGTCTTCCACGATGGAAATACAAGCCTCAGTCACAGTAATCCTAACCTGCAAATGTTGCAGAGCTTGATGTAGAAAAGTCAACTCAGCATGCAGTCCCACTACCTGAGCCTCCACCAGGGCTGCCTTCAGAAATTATGGGGCCCGGGACTGACAAAATAGACAGAGACCCTCACTCCCCCCCAAAAAAGATTCTGCTGAAGTGCTCCACCCCTATGTGATGTCATACATTGTGACGTTATAGATAGGTGGAGTACTGCGGACCTTCAGGAACAGTTTACAGAGAGCGGATGCACAGATGAGGCTTGTTGTAAGAAGATCTCCCTGCGCATCAGACTACTGTTGACTCTCAGACTGGTGCAGCTCTACAGGTATTGGCGGTAGGAGCCAGAGGTGGGCCCCCCTCTCTGTAAGGGCCCGGACACCAGTCCCCACAGTCCCCCCCTGCTGGCTGCCTTGGCCACCACCCTCCGTCCCAAGTCATTAAAGGCTTGAAGAAGTCGTTCAGTGGCATTTGCAGAGGATACAGCCACGGCAGGTGAGAAACATAACAATGGTGAGTATCAGCAACCAAAGAAGAGTACAGAGGGTAGCACTGTACAGGAGCTCAGGGAAGTACGGTGCAAGCGCAGCAGTAAAGAACCTTAACAATAGTTATCCGCCACCAAATAGAAGTCCAGGAGACCGGTGCAATAGAAAAGTTCCACAGGGTAGCCCTGAACAGGAGATTACTACAATGAGTAGAAAATGGAGCCCCAGGTGCAGGCAACAGGAGAACAGAATGGAGGTATTAGCATTAAAAGTCCAAAGGGTAGCACTGAACAGGAGATCGGTGCTATAATAGAAGAAAACAGGGATGAGCTGAAAATTACCAAGTGGGACAAACCTAAGAACAAAGGCAACAGTTCCAGCAAAACACCAGGCTTCTGCAGGTAAGTAGCAGGGGTTCACAGGGTAGCACTAAACTGGAGACTGGATGGAACAAATCAGTAGAGCAGGTGACAGTGATACTGCAGCTTACCCCCAGCAGACTCATATTCTTAGACATAATATAGTGTTTGTTTGGAGACCCAGGCGGAAAACCAGCACCACAGAGTCCCGCAATGGAGAAGCGGGCAGGAGCAATTGTCACCCCACCGCAGGCCCAAGATGCTGGGCGGTCAGAAGAGGGTAGATCCAAGTACCTCTGATATCACAATCATGTGACCCTCGACGGCAGGGGGAGGAGCAAAGTCAGTGGGCTACCAGTTTCACCATCCACGTAAACATCTAGTCCCTTTAGTCCCTTGGAGCTAGCCTCTGAGCCTGATGTGTGGTAAGCGAAGCAAGCCCGAGGCGGGCCATTTTGGGTCCATGTTCCGACCTTGCACCTCACCCATCTGTCACAGATCACGTGGTTGTGACCTCAGAGGACCTTTAGCCTGGTTGAATTTAGCCTCAACCATCAGAAGAGCCCCAGCACCCGGCAAGGCGCGAAGCAGGAGAAGAGGGCACCGGTAGTCCTGCGTCTAGGAGGGAAGGCCCCAATGACAAACCAGTGTTTTGGCAGAGCTGGAGACCGGAGATAACCGCAAGTTCTGCCCATGGAGCAGAAGAGTAAGCAGACAGGGAGCAGCGAGCCGTCAATCAGCCTCAGGATATTACAACAGGATCTTTGGCTGGATAGCGCTAAAACACGTATCTCACGCCCCAATATGATGACATTCTAATAGACTCACTGATACTGGACGTTTAGAAGAGGTCCTTGGATTCCATTTTCTTTTGGCAGCAAACGTTGCCAGCATCTCAAGTGAGTGGGCGCGAATCCCCCCAGTCTCTTCACCAAACAGAGGCAGCTCGAGGAGTCAACGTTGTGTCAATGGTGAAGAGACTGGATCCACCAGCCCACTTCAATGCTGCTCAGATAAGAAAGTGGTCAGTCGCAGTTACAGGGCCCACCCTCTGTGGACAATAGGACTCCAACGTTCCCAGACCACTCACTTCTTCAGGCAGCTTAGCACATTCCACAAGACCCACGTAACCGCCATAAACCACTCTAATTATCTCTACACAGTTCAAACAAAACTTACAGGTACTCTTTGATAATAAGCCAAGAGTGCTGCCAACATTGTTGTAGGTTTGTATTTTACAGCCCGCTAAGCCTTTTTCTCTAGTATCCCCATACTCCTATTTTTCTACAGGGCGTTAGCCAGCGAGCAGGCCCCTCTTACCTGTTCACAGATAAAATAGGTACGTCGATGACTTAAGGTATGGACATGGCCTCTCCTGAGCAATCAGAATTCAGTTCTGACTGCCAGAGATTGTGCATCCATACAATACAATACAGTACAGTACAGTACATACATATATATATATATATATATATATATATATATATATATATATATATATATATATATAGCTAGCGGCCGGTGCTGCCGGGAACCCTTGAGCAGTGTCATGCACACTGGGCGTGCGGTTCCTCAGGTAGGAGAGTTAGCACTGTCTCCCTACTGGACCGGCTTCATCACCATAATGGGCGTAGCATGTCATTAGATCTCCCCCCAGGTCCCGTATCCACCACCGATACCCAGGAAGGCTTTATTATTCTTACGTGTCTGACTACCCACTCATGCAGAATTACCGCCATCTTGTACTACGTATAATACTATATTCTATGGCAGGCTGCTGTGCGTATCTTCCCTCTTGTGGTAAGGGAATATGACAGAAATTATCCAGGAGCCCATAGATATATGATAACTAGTAACGTACATGTTGGGGGAACAGTGCTCAGTATTACATGCATTCATTATGGTAATAGTACATTATTACATAACTATTGTAATACAGCACAACGTAACCCCTCACCAAGGGACCACACACACACACACCAGGGTCAGAGGTCACTTCCAGAGCCTTGCAACCCACAGACAGAAGGGTCAGAGGCCACTTGTGAGTCAGGGGCCATACCCAGAGCCTAGGAGCCTACACAGCACTGATAGAAGCCACACCCAGAGAGCCTAATGAGCCCCACAACAGGGTCAGGGACCTACAAGCAGTCATCCCAGGGGTCCACAAATAAAAGGGTCAGGGGCCAACATGCATTACAGATGTCTTACCTTCACGGCTACCTCAGTTCCATCGTGTAAGGTCGCTTGGTGCACCTGGGCTAAGCTGGCAGCCGCTATTGGCTGGTGGTCAAACTTCAAAAACAGAAGTTCGGCAGGTTTTCCAAAGTCTTCCATTAGTATCTCATTCACCTGGTGCAAAGCAAAAGAAACTGGTGACAACCCAGAAACCTCACTCAGCTTATTATTTCTACATAAACTATAGTCTAAGGCAGAGGAATCTTTGTTAGCCTAAGTGCGCCTCTACGTATGCCACCAATGACATCATGCACCTCCCACAATTGACATCACACATTCCCCTTCCACTAGGCCACACCCAAGATAAGACCAACCGGACAGCTCCGGGAAATACTACTGATGGGAACTCTGTACCACTCACAGGAACTAGGCAAAGGCCTAGTTAGATATACTCTCTATACTCTATACTCTCGTCCAATGCAACTTATTCCACGTATGATGCATATCTGGCCTCCTCAGCCTCTGATTATAGTCTGTATACAGGGGGTTCCATACATCTTCTCTGTAACGTCCAGGTATAACGCGTACCTGGCCTCCTCATCCTCCAATTATACTCTGTATACAGGGGGTTCAGTATATCTTCTCTATAATTTCCAGGTATGATGCGTATCTGGCCTCCTTAGCCTCTAGTTACACTCTGTATACAGGGGGTTCCTTACGTCTTCTCTGTAACATCCAGGTATGACATGTATTTGGCCTCCTCAGCCTCTAGTCACACTCTGCATACATGGGTTTCCATACATCTTCTCTATAATTTCCAGTTATGACGTGCATCTGGTCTCCTCAGCCTGTAGTTATACAGAGAAGTAGTATGGTACCCCTTGTATAGCTAGAGGCTGAAGAGGCCAGATACTTGTCATACCTGGACGTTACAGAGAAGATGTATGGAACCCCCTGTATACAGAGTATAATTAGAGCCTGAGGAGACCAGATACGCATCATACCTGGACGTTAGAGAAGATGTATGGAACCCCCTGTGTACAGAGTATACCTAGAGGCTGAGGAGACCAGATATGCGTCATACCTGGATGTTACAGAGAAGAAGTATGGAACCCCTTGTATAGCTAGAGGCCGAAGAGGCCAGATACTTGTCATACATGTACATTATTACGAAGATGTATGGAACCCCCGTATATAGAGTATAGCTAGAGGCTGAGGAGACCAGATATGCATCATACTTGTACATTATAGAGAAGATGTATGGACCCCCTGTATACAGAGTATAGCTAGAGGCTGAGGACACAAGATACGCATCATACCTGTACATTATAGAGGAGATGTATGGAACCCCCTGTATACAGAGGGTAATTAGAGGCTGAGGAGACCAGATATGCATCATACCTGTACATTAGAGAGAAGATGTATGGAACCCCCTTAGAGCTAGAGGTTGAAGAGGCCAGATACGCCTCATACCTGGATGTTACGGACGATCGTGTCTGAGTACGTGAAGAAATGGGCAAGTAAAGCAAAACGGATCTTTCTACTTATATGTAATCCAAATTGGAAACACAGGTACCAAGAACCAGAGATGGCCATCTTTGTCCCCCCTCACCTAGCATTCTGCAGGGACTCTGCAGTTCTTCTAACCAAGTCCCACAGGACAGTCACTCAGAGAGACTACAGAAGGAAGACCATCACCATCGTCTCTGTGAGATCAACAAAATGGTAATCTTGTCAGGCGCTTGGTCACCCATCTGGAGTTAGAGTAGAAGATTACCAAGGTACCATAGGGACATCCCATATTTACCACTATGTGCTCACACCATACATACCCACAATGGAATGCCCATAAATAGCATTAAACATTCTAAGTTTAGTATAATGTAATACCCCACAATGTGAAGTATTACACTATGTGTGACATTGTGCATCACGCTACAGCGCATGTGTATGTTATTATACAACTGACAGACCGCAGCTCCCAGCAGCACCAGCAATTGCTCAGGAGCAGGTCACATGACCAGTCAGGTGGTCTGGCGAGTGACAGTTGGGAGAAAGAGGCGGTTGGTGGGAGCAGAGCTGAGGTAACCTTTAGTAGAGCTAAGCCGCCAGGAGTGCACTGAGGTGGTGCGGAAGTGACAGAGAAGATGGAGGAAGACCTTCCACCCACAAGGGTGGTCAGTGAGATGGCTCTACTCCCAAAAGGAAGGCAAGTCCGGGTGTGCAGCTGAAATAAGTGACCGCAGCAGCAGCTTCTATAGCAGCAGTGAGAGGAGCATTATCTGGAGACCCAGCTGTTGGCAAAGCCTCAAGGTGGACCACAATTAAGGCAAGAGGTGGGCAGCAGTAACAAAGGGACAGTCCATGGGAGCAGACTGTCCAGCAAGAGACTCGGTATACCACACTGACAGCATGGAGCCCTCACAAAGACACCTGGAGAGGTATAACTGCAATTACCTGAGCACCACATAGTAGGAGCTATAGCACTACTATGACAGGACGGTCCCTAACGACAGCCCTCACCGCTTTCGCGTCCCGTCCCCAGTACGCAGAATGGATGTTTAGGTCACGCCGGACCTAGCCTCATAGGGGATTCCCGCTTACCGTCAGTAACCGCCTGTTACTGACTCCACCCACTGCGCAGTGGGCGGGTTCTACGTTGACACCATCAAACTCCTAACCTGCCGTGGCGTTTGGAACCACGGTTCTGCTCTGTATGCGTCGACACGCCGTCTTACCACACCTGTGTGGTGCTGAGGAATCCCCGCTAGCCGCTTGACTAGGCCTCTACTGGTAGCTGGCGGAAGGCGGAACTTGGAGACGCTGGGTACACCCGGACAGCCGGAAAATAGGATTTTGGTACTTACCAGGTAAATCCTTTTCTTTGAATCCATAGGGGGCACTGGAGTACTCTTGGGATATGGACGGCTTCCGAAAGGAACAGGGCACTGAATATTCAAATTCAGTAACACTCCTCCCGTCCATACTCCCCGAGTACCTCAGTGTTTTTAACTGAGCCGAACAGGAGCGATAGAGAGGTTGACAATGGAGAATTACCGATAACATAACGGACAACCATAAAGTTGACACATAACGTAACTGACAACGAAACAGTTGACACCATAACCGATAGAACTAGAAAATTTGAACCAGTCGGTGAAAATGTGTTACCAAAAGATCCCCTGCGCTTACTACAACCCAGGTAAAACTGCTCTGGGTGGGCGTTCAGTGCCCCCTATGGATTCAAAGAAAAGGATTTACCTGGTAAGTACCAAAATCCTATTTTCTTTTTCATCCACTAGGGGTCACTGGAGTACTCTTGGGACGTACCAAAGCTTCCCCCGTGGGCGGGAGAGCTGTTTGACACCTGTAACACTAGGCGGCCAAAGCTAGATGCTGATGCCGCAAAACGTATCAAACTTGTAAAAGCGCACAAACGTGTGCACTGAAGACCATGTAGCCGCACGGCAAAGCTGCGTCGCAGAAGCTCCACGACCAGCTGCCCATGAAGTTCCCACAGAACGTGTGGAATGAGCTGTTACTGATGTATGCGGCTGTAACCTAGCATTAAGGTAAGCCTGACCTATAGTCAGTTTTATCCATCTGGATAAGGTCTGCTTAGAAACTGGCCAACCCATCTTGGCAGCATCATAGAGAACAAACAACGTATCCGTCTTACGAACTGTAGACGTTCGGGATACATAAACGCGTAATGCGCGTACCACATCCAGAGTTCCAGAATGTGCTGTCAACACAGGAACTACTATTGGTTGATTGATGTGAAAAGATGACACTACCTTTGGTAAGAAAGCGGGATTCGTTCGAAGTTCCGCTCTGTCATTATGAAACACCAAACACGGTGGCTTGCATGACAAAGAACCCAAATCTGAAACACGCCTTGCCGAAGCTAAGGCTAGAAGAAAAATTGTTTTCCAAGTGAGAAACTTTATATCCACTTGCTGTAAGGGTTCAAAATATGAAGACTGTAAGAAATCTAAAACCAGATTCAAGTCCTATGGAATGAATGGAGGCAGTACTCTGAGGACACCTTGTAGAAAAGTGTGTACCGACGGCAATAGAGCCAATGTCTTTGAAAATAAATTGACAACGCAGATACCTGCACCTTTAGTGTAGATAAACGCAGTCCTCCATCTAACCCCGTCTGTAGAAATAACAAAAGACGGGATAATTTGAAAGATGATGTCGGAAACTCCCTAGCTTCACACCAACCTATATAGGCACTCCAAATTCTATAATAATGAGCTGCCGTAACCGGCTTCCTAGCTCGTAACATGGTTGGTATAACCGATACTGTAATGCCCTCTTTTCTTAAGAGGGCGGTCTCAACAGCCACCCCATCAAACGCAGCCGCGCTAAATCGGGGTAAAAGAACGGACCCTATTGTAACAGGTCTGAACGTAGTAGGAGCGGCCAAGGATCGTATGCGAGTAGTCCGCGGAGATCCGAGAACCAAGCTCTCCGAGACCAATGCGGCATCACTAGTATGACTGTGACGGACTCTCTTTTGATCCGTTTTAGCAACTGAGAGAGCAGCGGAAAACGGTGGAAACAGATACACGAGGCTGTACGGCCCCGCGATTGTGAGAGCATCCACCGCCACTGCCCTTGGATCTCTCGTTCTGGACACATACTGGGGCGTTTGTAATTGTGGCGAGATGCCATCAGGTCCACCTGAGGATAACACCACCTGTGGACCAACCTTTGAAACACCTCTGGATTTAATGCCCAAATTCCGACGGCTGAGATAATCCGCCTCCCAGTTGTCCACTCCCGGAATGAACCCTGCCGACAATATCACCTGGTGGTATTTTGGCCAATTGAGGATTCGAGCTACTTCCCGCATTGCCATGCGGCTTCTCGTTCCTCCTTGTTTGTTGATGTAAGCGACTGCCGTCGCGTTGTCTGACTGCACTTGGACAGTCTGAGAGGGAAGGATGTGTACTGCTTGTCGTAGTGCATTGTAAATAGTTCCAGGACATTTTTAGACAGCAATTTGTTGTGATCCGCCCAGAGACCCAGTCGCTGACAATTTTGAACTACAGCTCCCCAACCTCTGAGACTCACGGTCGCCGTTAGAATTATTCAATTCCAACCGCCGCCTGCGGTTAAATTGTGTACCTTGAGCCCCAGAGTAGAGACACCCTCGCCCTTGCCGACAACCTCACCCTGTGGGAAATCTGCAGATGCGAGGCCGACCACTATTGTTGAAATGGACGGGAGGGAAAACTTCCGAACTGAAGCGCTTCGAAAGCCACCACCATTGTTTCTAATAGGCGAATACACAAATGTACCGAGAGTGTGCGTGGCTTGAGCACTTATTGTACCAGGTGAATAATCTGTACTTTCTGTTGTAGTAGGGAAAACTCTTTGATTTACCGTATCGAGAATCATACCTAGGAATTGAAGTCGTTGAGACGGAATTAGATGCGATTTCTTGAAATTGACACTCCAACCGGGGTGTATGTTTAGCAGCGCAAGTTGGAGGAGCATCTGTTGAGACGGAGCTTTCATGAGCAGATCGTCTAAGTACGGAACGATAGTCACTGCCAGGGATCTGAGATGAGCTATCATCACAGACATCACTCTGGTGAATACCCGAGATGCTGACGAGAGGCCAAACGGTAGAGCCTGTGTGGCGTATTGCAAAACGCAAGAACCTCTGATGAGGTGACCAAATCGGAATGTGTAAGTACGCATCCTTGAAATCAAGCGCAATCATGCAATCTTGTAGCTTCAAATCTGCAAATACTGACCGCAGAAATTCCATCTTCAATCTGTAGTAAGTGACTTACTGATTGAGACTGACGGAGCCCTCCGAAATCGGTACCACAAACAGACGGGAATAATAACCCTGACCTTGTTGGTGTACCAGGCTGGAATTAAAAACTGCTGAATCCAGCAGAGACTGAATGGCAATCTGCCAAAAACGCCTTCTTGTCGTCCAACAGAGACAGTCCAGTTTTGAAAAAAACGCAGTGGCGCTAGACAGCTTTCTTTTAACACTAAATTGCGGATAAATCCTTCAGTGGATGTCTGGAATCCCGGCAAATGTAACGTCTGAAGGCGCGCTCCCACAATTGGAAATCCAATATGGCCTGGGAGCCCGTCAAGCCACTGGCTTGTTGATGATGTTAGCGCCCTGGTGTTACAAGGCGTGGCTGTACCACAGCCTTGACAGGACTGAAGTCTAAAGTGAACGCCGGACCAGAGTATTTCCGTCTTGGTGTTAGGCGCCGGGGTCCGCTCGTCGGTGCGGCCCGGCGCCTAGCAACCAGGGACGCCGTGCGCGTACAGCCGCCGGCTCCCTGGCAACGCTAGACGCCGGGCGCACGGAGCCGCACGGACCCTAGCAACGGGGACGCCACTGACGGACCGCGTTCCCCGTTGCTGTGTCCATTTTAATTAATAGGACACCTGTTTCCTGGCCATGCAGCTAGGCAGCTGTATGGCATCTAATCCAATCAGCCTCTAAACAGCTGATTGGAGGACTCCCTGTTAAATACACTTCCTGGGCTTCTCACAGACGCCGGTAATAGCTTCTTGCATGCTGTATCTGTTTGCTGAGAGTGTTTCCAGTCCTGCTGTATCCGGTCGTTCCTGTTCTCAGTTGTCCTGTACTCGGAAGTCGTCATCTGTTCCTGGAGTCCTGACTGAGCACCTTTGAACATCCAGTGGTGTTCGTGAGTCACGGCGTAGCCGTGTGTTGCGGCTTGGCCGCTTTATCATTTATTATTTGTTATTTGTGTTTCGGAGCTTTTGCGGAGGATTCCGCTCCCACAGATCCACTCTGGTATCCAGCGGTGCTGGGTAGGAGTAACGGACTAGTGGATTTTGGTTGTCCTTTTCCCTGGCGGGTTTCCGCACATACCTCAGCTTTTGTCAGTTAGCTTGTAGCCCCTGGCCTGGTTGTTTAGTCAGAGGGCCCCTTGTTATCACCCTGTCTCGGATTTCCCTTTGTCTCCCATTAAGACCTGAGGGGGCATCGGAGTTGGGCAGACATAATCCGCCCTTCAAACGCGGCTGCCATGGGCTCAAGCAACCATAGTCTCGCAGGGGATTTCTGACAGCACGGGCGAGACAACGGAGTTAGGGCGCCAGGGGCTACTTTCTATTCCCGCTTCCTTCCCCAGCATTACGTTCCAGTGCTCCGGTCCTTGCAATAGGACCTCCTCAGACCAGAGTGCTGGAATCCTAACACTTGGTACCGGTGGAGGCAATGGCAGGAAACTAGACTCTCCCCCCTCCACCTTGGCCTGAGAAATGCATTTGTCAATTTTATGACCAAACAACTTCTGGCCACCGTATTCTTTTGACCTCTGACTCCGCTTGCCAAGAACGCAGCCAGAGAACCTGTCGTGCTGTAACTAGCGACGATGAAAGGCGAGAAGCGAGCTAACAGCCGGCAGCAGAAGCTGTACATAGCTACTCAGCAGCTTCTCAGATTTGATTAACGATAAGTATAACGTGATTGTCATTGTTTCCATACAAAGAGCGCCTTAGTGACCCAAATCTATCTTACGTCTGAAGGGTCTTTATAAGGTTTGACACAGACGAATCCACCAATGGCGGATTCTCCAATGTAGATGTCACTGTGTGGAAACGGGTAAATAGAATTAAATCTGGGAGGTATAGAACCGGTTATTCGGCTATTTTGTGTTTCTACTAACATCTTATTAAGAAATCCTAAATAAGAACCCCATTGCTCCTTAGTCTCTGTAAACTTCAGAGACTGACGCACTGGTCATTATCAATGTCTGGGCTGTCAAAAAACCGCACTTCTGACTGCTGGTCTAATGTGCCCTCCTCACCCTTATTTAGCGCCGTGAGGTTTGGCATAGAATTGTCAGACCGCAACATAGCAGAAACGGTTAAAGTATAAGACCAATTAAATTAATACCCTGTTACCCAAAGTGAAGTTGGACTTTTGCAACGGCTGAGACTCCTCCGTTAGATTTGGCGGTCTTTTCCGAGACTCGGATCTTACCGCTCGTGTCGAACGGTGGCCAATTCTAATTGCAACCCAGCCATTACATTTGCGTAGCATAGGAATGAAACCGGGTTCCGGAGTGGAAACCTACAAAACATACGGAACATGTGGTAGATTCATGTACAGACATTGCAGTAAAACGTCTTTTGTAGTCTTTGCTGGTGCCGTACTCATTACGCAGACAGACCACACAATAAACAAAGACAGACACTTGCACGCTCAGTAAAAGTGTTACTTAAGGTGTGCAATATACATATATATATGGCCGAAATGCATTCACTTGGCCAGCCTATATAAAACCTGAAGCAAAAATTCCCACTAACACCCCTGCGCCTCCGGTGGAGTAGTGTTGTAGGACAGGAACGTTCTGGAATTATAAACAGGAAGCATGGTTAAAATGGCCCCCATGCCATGCTTACACTGATAATCCCAGATCAGGTTACAATACATGCCTCCTGTGTTAATATAGGCTCAATAGTCTATACAGTGATAATCACAGGTCAAGTTATTAATATAACCTATGAATGCGGCAGCCTGTCATGCAGCATATTATAAGTTTATCCTCCCTTGCAGCAGCGCTGCCTGTGGCTTGTCCCCCCCCCCCCCCCCCTCCCCCTATGCTCCGTGTCTCAGCGGGGAGCGGCTGCCGGGAAGCTGTCCTTGCAGGGAGGCATGAGGAGAGCGGCCGAGTGTTCGGCTGGCTGGAGCGGCGTGTAGCGGCTTTCGGCGGCGCTAGACAGAGCGCTATGCTGCGGCGGTCTCCCTGGCTTTAAAGTCCGTACAGCGCGGACGGAGCGGCTGGGGCGGGCGCTGTATTAGCGGCGGGTGCGGGCGGCGGTAATAAAAACGGACCCCACACAGCGGGGCGGCAGCGCGCGCTGACCGCCCCGTCCCCCCCAGCATACCTTGTCTTGTAGGGAGGGCTGCGACGGGGCTTCTATCTGTAAGCTCCGTCCAGCTGTTCAGTTCATGGCTGCAACGGGGCTTCTCCTGTAAGCTCCGTCCAGCTCTCGTTCATGGCTGCGACGGGGCTTCTTTCTGTAAGCTCCGTCCAGCTCTTGCAGCAGTTCATGGCTGTGACGGGGCTTCTTTGTGCAAGCTCCGTCCTGCAGCAGGTATTGAGTTGCGTGTGGCTGTGAGGGTGCTCTTTGTGAGGACCGACACGCCATGCGCTGCTCCGTGCAGCGGCACAATCCCGGACCCATGTTTTTAGTAGAAACTGGGAAGGGATGTGTCTTAAGTTGTAAAAATAAAAATAAAATAAAAAAATATTCACTAAGTGTGGCAGCGCCACACCAGCCCTGTTGCTCAGACGAGCACAGAAAAAACACTGAGGTACTCGGGGAGTATGGAGGGGAGGAGTGTTACTGAATTTGAATATTCAGTGCCCTGTTCCTTTCGGAAGCCGTCCATATCCCAAGAGTACTCCAGTGACCCCTAGTGGATGAAAAAGAAAACAGAGCTAGGTTTTGCCTAGCCCTGCAGGTCACAAGATGAAGCGGTCGTCTTGAGGCAGATGATGTTTATCTGCTCAAATAGTCTTAAAAAGGACTCTTCCCTATTGCTAGGGGCAACAGCAATACAGCAAGATGTTACAGCAGAACGAAAATGGTAGAATACACACCTGAAGCTCACAGGCCTCCTCTTTTTATACAGAAAAACCACACTGCATCTCAGGGGGTAGTTTCCCCCCCCCAAGTCCTTTCCATCCAATCAGGATATCTTACAAAATATAAATAAATTACATTTTAAGTGCAAAGAAAAGCAATTTCCTCTCTCCTGTCACACAGACAAAGTTTGGTGTCATTTAATCTCCATCCTTTCCCACCTGGCAGTTTAACCTTCAGTATTTATCAAATAGCTTAAAAATATGGTTTGTATTTGATTTCCAAACAAATGTTCTTCCTTCCTGCATCTACCATTTAGGATTCGTATATCAATTAAACCAGCTACATAAATAAATACAGGTTTCCATCCCCATACCACTGTACATATGGGATAAGGAAACCCCTGTGATTAACATCTTCCTCTGAGGAACTCACACCCAGCCTTTACCTGTTGTGCCCTGTCCAACATCAAAAAGGTTTTGTCATTCAGACATCTGCTAGCAGAGGGCAATTAGCATGCCATTTCCTAGTCACAGAAGATAGGGGATCTTTATTCAGACAGATATACAGTAGCAAGTGCATTTTTCCCTTTGTGAGCATATCTTAAATATAAATACATGTAAACATGCAATCCTACAACTGTGCACAGAGCACTACATATGGCATGTTAAAACACAATCATTAAACATATTTTTAATCAGTCCGCGCCCAGCGCCGTAAGTACATTTCATATATGGTGCCTAGCACCAGCTGAACTTAAAATGGTGCTGGCCACTAAAGAGCTAACCCCTTATGTGCCGTGGCCGCCATGGTCTCCGGCCACATTTCTCCCCCCCCCCCCATCCAATTCAAGTGGGAAAACCAGCAAGTCATGTCACAACGATTTGGCTCCTGGTCCCGCAGTCTCTTGGGTGGAAGGGGATGCTACCTGGGGATGTAGGCTCCAGCCTAGACAGTTCATCCATAGTGCAGTGGGCCTTTCTTCGTGGGTACACAATGTTCACGTAGTCCACATGAAATCCAAGTCCCAGGCTCCACCACAAAAGTCTGTCAATTCTCCCCAAAGAAGGTTGCAACCACCCACCAGATGGGTGGTAAGTCACCACTGTGGGGGGCCATTTACACAAACAGAGTAAAAACTGGTCCAATGCAAACACAAGTGCCACCCAAGGTGTCCCAATTGTGGCATACCCCACCTCCCACCATAGCAGTGTTCTGCTCAAACAGGCCACAGGGTGCTTCTGCCCATATGGCTCTTTCTGGCTCAGTACTGCTCCAAATCCATGCAGTGGCGCAGTAGTTCGTACCACAATGTCCTGGTCAAGAATGTGCGCCATCAGCACTGGGGCGGGTACCAGGGTACCTCCTTCAATGACTGGAATGCCAACTCACAAGCGGGTGCAAAGTCCACTGACTTGGGAATGCCCTTCCTAGTCAACTCTGTAAGGGGGTTCACTACAGAACTACAGTCAGTGACAACATGTCCGTAGGGCCTTACAGGTTCTAAGGTCAGTACCTGTCTGCGCGATGTGGGCCGGGGACATCCTCTGGTCGCCTCTACCTCCTCTGGTTTGGGCCTACCCCTGTCTCCTCCCACATGGTGCCCCAGGCACTGCACCTCTGCCAGTCCTTGCTGGCATCTGTCTGTGCTAACTGTCAGACCTGCCCTCCAATCCTCCTCTGTCGACCTATGACTCGGGAAACCTACCCCATCCCCTAGGTCTGCTCTTTCCTCCTTGTCCGCTACCTGTACCACAGTGATGGCGGCCAGACCACCAGCCTCTGGATCCCGTGTGGCATCCACTAAAGGGAGACTGCGTGTCTTTCCCGATCTACTGCGCACAGGCAGGGGACGTGGTGTGTCCACAGCAACTTGCTGTAAAGGTTTTCCTATGAGCAGAGGCCCAGAGACAACACAATTGCTGGAGTGCCCCAGCTGCCAACGCATGGCACCAGCCTTACAGTTGGTCTGGGCATCATCCGACACTCCAGACCAGGGTAAGCTCTGTGGCAGGCACTTCAGGGTATAGTCTATCTACAGGTGACTGTCCAAAGGGGTTTCGCTGACACCGGTTGCGCAGGAAAGTTCCCTGGGGGGACCAGTTGGACATGTTCCCTATCTGGTTTATCCCCTCCCACTTTCCTGGCTACCCTGTACCTTAACCCTTCCCGCCAGGTCAAACTTCCTGACCCAACCCTGTCAAGTCCGCTGCCAGAGTGGCGCCTCATGCCTTTCAGGATTGGGTCAGAGAGTTGAGCCTCCCTAAACTCCTGCCTTGTGCCTCTTAATCTCTCCTAAATTGTGACGCTCTACAGGGGGATCTAGGTGGGGACTACTAGGGTCAGTCTGGTAGGGGTCAGTCACGGATAAGTCTCTCTATGGTTTCTCATACTCACCGCCTGAGTTGGCAAACCACTTGGGTCAGGAGCATCACTGGGCACCCCCACAGGATCAAACGAGCTGGAACCAACATCCTCTGCATTGCTAGGGGACGTAGGCATACCAGAGGGTGCCGATCTAGCCACTGTAATGTTTTCCTCTGGGCTGGTTGAGGCTGTGGTTGACTGTGCTGGCAGTTGTCTAGCAGCTGTAGTCTTTTCCTCTGGGCTGTGCTGGAGTAGCTGATGTCAACGGTGGTTGAGGAACTTGACTCCGGGAAATGTCGCCAGCAAAACTGGTGACGATCCCACCACCAGATCATTTCCTAGGACCACATCAGTTGGGAGACCATCCATGACGGCAACTTCTCGCAACTCTGGTCCAGCTCCCAGTCCAGGTAGACTCTTGCCATGGGAACCTCTTTCTCTGTTCCATCTGCCATGGTGACCTTGGCAGTGCAACCCTGCAATACTGCAGCAGGATCGATAAGGTGGGGCTCACCACAGTGATTGGGGCCCCAGAGTCTCTTAGGCCTTCCCCCTGCTGGAGTCCCACGTGGACCGGCTGCAGGTGCCTCCACATATTGTGTAGGGGCCGTTTGGCCATGCAGCTGACTCTCTCCACAGAGTGCACCTGTTTCTCGCCACACTCCATCAAACTGACTGGAGGGGGTACAGGCTCATCTCCACAGGTTAAGCAAGCAATCCGGGCTCCAGCACTCGGATTTGGGGCACGAGTCTGGGGTGCTTGGGATGCTGGACAGTTCATCCTCAGATGTCCCATTTTCCCACAGTCATAGCACTTTTTGTCCAGGCGTGGCTCCGGTGGCCTCTGATTACTGGCAGGGGCACTGCGGTGCTGTTGCTGACCAAAAGCACCCGGGTTAGAAGATGCTTGCTTTGGTGGTCGATGAGCTGAAGAGGGGTGTCCCCCTGGTGGTAAAGTCTTGTGGTGCAGGCTGCTGGTTGGGCGCTTCTGCCCCTGTGGCCGAATTGCCACAAACTTGTCGGCTAACTGGGCAGCCATCTTTAAGCTGGGTGGCTCCCGGTCTAGCACCCACTCCTTCACTTCTTGGGCGCACCTGCGGTAGAACTGCTCCCTGCAGATCAGGTCGATCAGTGCGTCCCATGTAGTGGCTTCAGAATCCTTCACCCACTTCACCACGTACTGCCGCAGCTGGGTGGCGAACTGCTCATGGGTGCTGCTAGGATTCTTGGGCAAGTCCCGGAATTTCTTCCTGTAAGACTCTGGAGTGAAGAATCGCTGGAGGAGGGCCTTTGTGACTTCGTCGTAATCCCCACAGTCCTCCGTGGCCACTCCTCGATAGGCCTCCAAGGCCTCTCCATGCAGAGTGGGCACAAGGTGTCTCACCCACTCCGACTTGGGTAAATCATGTAGTTTGCAAGTCCTTTTAAAAACTTGTAAATGTCCATCAATGTCCCCATCGCTGTCTGAAACTTGGCAAACTTAATGCGTCCCGATCTGTGTGCAGCAGCGGACACCGGTTCCAGGGGTACCACGGCCTGTGGTCCCTGCTCATCACGCCATATCTTGATGATGATCAAGCGTTTTTGTTCCGTTGCCCTCTCCCCTAATTCCGCTAGCCGATCCGCAAGGCTATCCAATCCACCCCCCCCCCCCCCGCCCCCCGGGACGTTGGGATCCTGGCCCTGCTAGGGAATGTTGGGAACCATGGCTGCTGCTAGAGGGGGCAGGGCTTGTGGGTCTCACCGGTTCCTTACGAAAGTCCACTGGTGGGCCGTCCTCTCCGATGCCGATGCCCTCAGCGCTCTCTACCTACACCCAGCGGAACTCCTCAAAGCTCATGAGGAGTCCGAACGCGTTGAAAAGGATATCCACACCCTTCTGCCAACACACGGTCTCCAAATCATCCTTGGATATTGCGCTGAAGTCCGCCATCTTGTGCGTTCTCCTGCGCTACAGTTACTCCTCTCCTGAGTAACTCGGCTTCTCCAATAAGGTGACCGAAAAGCCGCCTGGGATTATCCCACCGCTATGCCACCAATTTCTGTAACCGGACGGTCCCCTACGACAGCCCTCACCGCTTTCGCGTCTCGTCCCCAGTACACAGAATGGATGTTTAAGTCACTACCCAGTTATAGCACTACATATAGTACCACCCTCAGAGGTGGGTATACAGGGAGGCAGAACAGCACCTGTAGCATTCTGCATGTCACGCTACCCAGCTATAGCACTACAATGACAGGACGTTCCCGTATGACAGCCCTCACTGCTTTCGCGTCCCATCCCCAGTACGCAGAATGGATGCTTAGGTCACGCCGGACCTGGCCTCATAGGGGATTCCCGCTTACTGTCAGAAACAACCTGTTAGTGACTCCACCCACTGTGCAGTGGGCGGGTTCTACGCTGCCACCAAACTCCTAACCTGCTGTGGCGTTTGGAACCACGGATCTGATCTGTATGCGTCGACACGCCTTCTTACCACACCTGTGTGGTGCTGACGAATCCTCACCAGTAGCTGGCGGAAGGCGGAACTTGGAGACGCTGGTTACACCATGGACAGCCGGAAAACGGAGCTAGGTTTCGACTAGCCCTGCAGGTCACAAGATGAAGCGGTCGTCTTGAGGCAGATGATGTATTTTGCTCAAATAGTCTTAAAAACACCTTCCCTATTGCTAGGGACAACAGCAATACAGCAAGATGTTACAGCAGAATGAAAATGGTATAATACACCTCTGAAGCTCACAGGCCTTCTCTTTATATACAGTTATACCACAATGCATCTCAGGGGGTAGTTCCCTCCTGAGTCCTTTCCATCTAATCAGGTTATCGCACAAAATATAAATACATTTAATTTTAAAAGGATATAAGTGCATGAAGCAATTTCCTCCTTCCTATCACACACAACGTGTGGTGTCATTTAACCTCCATCCTTTCCCACCTGGCAGTTTAACCTTCAGTATTTATCACATAGCTTCAAAATACAGTTTGTATTTGCTTTCCCAAACAAATGTTCTTCCTTCCTGCATCTACCATTCAGGATTTGTATATCAATCACACCAGCTACATAAATAAATACAGGTTCCCAACCCAATCTGACACTCACAGCCATTATCTGCCGTGCATTGTCCGACATCAAAAGGTTTTGTCGTTCACACCTCTCTGCTAGAAGAGGAGATTAGTATGCCACTTCCTATTCCCAGAAGACAGGAGATGCTTATTCAGACAGATATAGTAAGTGCACTATTCCCTTTAAAATACAGGTGACCACATCTTAAATATAAATACAGTTAAACATGCATTCCTGCAATTGTGCACAGAGCACTACATATGATATGTTAAAACACATCATTAAACGTATTTCTAAAAGTCCGTACCCAGCGCCGTAAGTACATTTCATATATGGTGCCTAGCACCAGTTGTCTTTAAAATGGCGCTGGGCACTTAAGGGCTACCCCCTTATGTGCCGTGGACGCCATTAACCATGTGGCCACCATGGTCTCTGGCCACAACTACATATAGAATTCTCTCAGAGGTGGCTATATGTGCCTAGAACTGAGATATAGCATTCTCTCCGGTCAGGACTAGGAGCCGGCATTGCCATCAGATATCCTGCTATAGTGCAGCTAGTGCAGCCCTTCCTTACACTCACGCTCCTGCATACGTTACTGACATTACAGAGAGTTAGTGGAGGAAAGCTGCACTCCAGGTAAAGAAAGAGACTAGGACCGTAACACGATATTCTACATTATTTATTCTCCTCCAGGGATTTACAGTATTCCCCACAGATTAACAGACTCCCGAGTACTAAAAACCCGCACTTCCTCAGGGCATTATAACGAAAAGGCAGCAACAAACTACTTGGAATTAATGTACTAATTTGTAACCTTGCCAGGAACCTTCACCTGAGAGAGGAGAAGCAGCACCCTACAGAAAGTGTCTATTCCATGCCGGTCACAATAAGCAACTATTGAAATTTGCTCAGTAACGTTTCCCTAATTCCAGTAATCCCTATTGGAGACGGGACACCTAACGTGCACCACCGATAAAATACTCAGCTGTTCTGTGTGGTTTCAACTAATTGGGGATATTGATGGTACGAGTAGTGTAAGAGTGACTAAAGGTATTGCACTACTGTTTGCATGCATAGGGGGGGTATTCAAGTAAGTGCCATTTTTCCGACTGGCCGAAAAAATAGCACTAAATCCACACAGGGTATTCAATTGTGGGCGTTTTTCACCCATTTTTTAATCCATTTTCACCAACTCGGTTTCACTTTTTTTATTTATTTTTTAATCGACTCGGCACCAACACACATGTATCGTGGCGAATTTGATAATACACGTGGTTTTCGCCAGTGCCGAATTTTCCGACCAATGCAATGGTGATACCCCTGATATATGTGACAGTCTCTATCATGTTCTTGTGTCCTAATACTTCTCTTCATTTGAAGAATGTCTCCGTCCTAGACTTTGTTAAAACCCTAGCTATGTGTGACAGTCTCTATCATGTCCTCCCTTTCCCTTCTCTGCCCCACACTATACATAGCGAGATTTCTCTTACGTCCTAGAGGATGCTGGGGTCCACATTAGTACCATGGGATATAGACGGGTCCACCAGGAGCCATTGGCACTTTAAGAGTTTGAGAGCGTGGGCTGGCTCCTCCCTCTATGCCCCTCCTACCAGTTTAGAAAATGTGCCCGGAGGAGCCGGTCACAGCTAGGGTAGCTCTCCTGAGGTTTTCTAGTGAAGTTTTATTTTAGAATTTATTTTTTTACAGGAGGCTGCTGGCAACAGCCTCCCTGCAGCGAGGGACTAAGGGGGGAGCAGTGTCCACCCTGTGGGGTCTGAGCCACTGACTCCGCTGACTGGGACACTGTCATATGATGCAGAGGATTTATCCTCCCAGGATGATCCCATTCCATGTAATAAGGATAGCACTGGTTTAGCACAGATACCAGCAAGGGAACCTGAGTGGTTTTCCTCTATCAAATCTTGGATTTCTCAGATTTCTGACAGAGTTGCAAGTAATGAATCTGCAACCCAGGTATTCCAGGGCTCTATGGCAGTATGGCCCGATTCTGGTACCTCAGGACGCCCCGCTATATAAACGTGCGCTTGTGCATGTCACACAAGACGACACGGATACCGATTCTGACACTACAGATGGTGATGGGGATGTGTTGCGGGGGTCCGCATCTCTTGCAAAGCGGGGTGCAATTGTTTATAGAGGCTATCAGGGATGTGTTCAATGTTAATGATACCACACCTGAGCAGGTTGAGGAGGCTTTTTTCACTGAAAATAAAAAAGCCTCGCTAACCTTCCCTGCGTCAAAGGAATTGAATGCTATATTTGAAAAAGCATGGGTAAACCCTGAGGAAAAATTCCAGGTCCCTAAAAGGGTCCAGGTGGCGTTTCCTTTCCCTGAGGAGGATAGGAAAAAATGGGAAAACCCGCCGATTGTTGACGCGTCTGTGTCCAGACTCTCAAAGAAGGTGGTTTTACCTGTTCCAGGATCTACCGCCTTAAAGGAGCCGGCTGATAGGAAAATTGATAACACAATTAAATCAATGTACACTGCTTCAGAGGCCATATTACGTCCCACTATTGCTACTGCATGGATTGCAAAGGCTATAGTAAAGTGGTCGTCTATCTTACTTGAGGATCAGAATCAGAATCAGCTTTATTGGCCAGGTATACTTACGTATACTAGGAATTTGTCTTCGGTTTGCTATACAACAGCCAAGTAGGTAACAGGTAAGCAGGTGTGTGTGTGTGTGGGGGGGGGCGGCAAGTAAAGTTACACAGATAGGTATACCGTAGGGACACAAGTGAGTTACATGTACGTCTAGTCAGTCAATGGTCAGGAGTTCAGCAGGCGGACAGCTTGGGGAAAGAAACTTTTGAATCTTCTGGTGGATCTGGCGGGGACAGCCCTGTAACGCCTGCCTGAAGGAAGCAAGTTAAACATGCTGTGGCCGGGGTGTAGCTGGTCTTTTACTATCTTCATTGCCCGCTTTTTAGCTCTGGACAAGTACAGGTCCTGGACTGAGGGAAGGTCGGCCCGATGATCTTCTCTGCGGTTCTGACCACCTTTTGGAGCCTGCATATGTCCCTCGCGCTGGCGGAGCTGTACCATACGAGTATCGAGGAGCACAGTACCGACTCCACAATCGCGGAGTAGAAGTGGAGCAGGAGCTTCTGTGGGATGTTGAACTTCCTTAGTTGCCTGAGGAAGAACAACCTCTGCTGCGCTTTCCCAACAGTGGCGTCAGTGTTGGACCCCCATTTAAGGTCCCTGGAGATTGTGGTCCCTAGAAACTTGAAGGAGTCCACTAGCGATACCACACTGTCAGCAATCGTTAGCGGAGGTGCACTAGATGACTTCTTCCTGAAGTCCACTATCATCTCGACAGTTTTGAGGGGGTTGAGGTCAAGGTTGTTGTGGATGCACCACTGGGCCAGCCGGTCTACTTCCCGTCTATAGGCCGATTCGTCCCCATCCTTGATGAGGCCGATGACGGTGGTGTCATCGGCGAATTTGATGATCCTTACTGATTGCGCCTCTGAGGTACAGTCATTTGTGTACAGGGAGAAGAGCAGGGGTGAGAGGACACAGCCCTGAGGGGCCCCTGTACTGATGGACCGCGCTTGAGAGGTGAATTCCCCCGCTTTCACCACCTGTGTCCTATCTGTCAGGAAGTCTATTATCCAGGAACAGGTAGCTTCTGGGACCCCTAGGCGAAGTAATTTGGGGTGGAGGATGCTGGGGAAGATTGTATTGAAGGCCGAGCTGAAATCGACAAACAGGACCCTCGCGTAGGTACCGGAAATGTCTAGGTGCTGTAGAATGTAGTGCAGGCCCAGGTTGACTGCATCCTCGACACACACCGATTCGAGCGATAGGCGAACTGCAGGGGGTCCAGTTGGGGGCCAGTCACAGTTTTCAGGTGATTCAAAACCAGACGCTCGAACGTTTTCATGACCACAGACGTCAGTGCTATCGGCCTGTAGTCGTTCAGGTTCGTGATAGTGGGTTTCTTGGGGACCGGGACTATAGTAGACCTTTTGAGGCAGGAAGGGACTTTCTGTAGCTCCAGCGATTTATTGAAGATCTTGGTGAATATGGGGGCGAGCTGACCCGCACATGCTCTTAGGGCAGATGGTGACACTCCGTCAGGACCCGGAGCTTTCCTGGTTTTGGTCCTTTTGAACAATGCCTCCACCTCTTCTTGGGTGACTTGCAGTGCCTGGGGTTGGCCGTCGGTGTTCGGGGCATCGTAGAGGTGATTGTTTGGGTTGCAGGGGACTTCTTTTGCGAACCTGCAATAAAAGTGGTTCAGTTCATCTGCAAGGTCTTGGTGCATGGCGGTGGACTTTGATGTTTTCCTATAGTTGGTTATGGATTGCATTCCTTTCCATACAGATACGGGGTCATTGGTGGAGAGATCGTTTGTCAGCTTGTCCGAGAACCGCTTTTTTGCTAGCCTAATTCCTTTAGTCAGAGAGTTCCTAGTACGGTTGTATAGTGCTCTGTCACCACTGCTATAGGCCTCCTCTTTGGCTCGACGAAGTTGCCTGAGCTGGGCATTGAACCAGGGCTTGTTGTTGTTGTAAATGCGGTAAGTCTTGGTAGGTACACACATGTCCTCACAGTAGCTGATGTAGGATGTGACAGTGTCTGTCAAGTCATTCAGGTCGGTTGCCGAGGCTTCAAAGACCCCCCATTCCGTGCAGTCAAAGCAGGCCTGGAGCTTCATCTTGGCCTCATTGGTCCATTTCTTGACAGTCTTAACGACAGGCTTAACTGCTCTCAGCTTCTGTGTATAGGTAGGGAGTAGGTGGACGAGGCAGTGGTCAGATAGGCCGAGTGCAGCACGCGGGATAGACCGGAAGGCAGACTTGAGGGTAGTGTAGCAGTGATCAAGGGTGCGCCCTTCTCTAGTGGGACACGTGACTTGTTGTTTGTACTTAGGTAGCTCCTTGCTCAGGTTAGTTCTGTTGAAGTCACCCAGTACTATAAGCAGAGAGTCTGGGTGTTTTTGTTCTATGTCGGATATACATATGGCCAGGTGGTGCAGGGCTTCGTTCGCGCAGACGAGGGGGGGGGATGTACACTCCCACAAGGACAATTGAGGCAAATTCCCGGGGGGAATAGAAGGGGTTGCAGTTGATACTCAGCATCTCCAGGTGAGGGCTGCATGATTTGCCTATGATCGGGACATTGGTGCACCATCCGTCGTTGATGTAGAAGCAGATGCCACCACCCTTCGTTTTTCCTGAGAGAACCTTGGAGCGATCGGCCCTGAAGAGACTGAAGCCCGGCAGAGACATCGGGTTGTCCGCAATATGGTCGTCCAGCCACGTCTCCGTAAAGCAGAGGATAGATGACCCTGTAATGCCTGACCCTGCGCTGCCCAGAAGGAGGGACAATTCGTCGAACTTGTTTGCCAGTGAGCGCACATTCGAAAGCAGGATCGCGGGTAGTGCAGACCGGTGCCCTCGCCGCCGCCACCTCACTAGGGCGCCTGCGCGACAGCCTCTCCTCTGAGTCCAGGTCCTTCTACTAGGGCCGACATGAGGGCCTCCGTCATTCTCTTTCCGGGGCCGGTGATCCATCCGCCAGTCGCCACCTGGGCTGCGGGGGGGGCGCGGCTGCTCGGTCATCCACTTCGGGGTCCACAACGTCTGCATCCTTGCCACAAAGGGCAGCGAGGGCTGCAAGGGCCGCTGATCTGCCTGCCGACGGGCCCGAACGTGTGGTAAGCACCTCGGGAGCGCTCCAACTAAGGAGGGCTTCCCTGCTGTATTTGGTCACCGGTGGGGTAGACAAGGGCAAGGGAAAACAAGGGGAAACAGGTATTTTGGCTGAGCTGCGTAGCTCCGAGGCAGCCATCTGCGGCGCCATCTTAGATTGTAATCGCTATAATCGTTGTTGCTGTAACCTATTGCTGCTCCTTAATACAATGGGTATATTTGAAACAAGTGATACTGTAAATAAAATAACTGCTTTTTCTGTTGCTGATTTAGTCAAAAGCAGCCGTGTGGAGAGGTGTTAGAATCCAATTCCTGTTGTGTAGGTGTGAAAGATCTCAGTGTTAGAGGCCTTTGAAGTAAATTTCTTGTGGGGGGTAGTGATAACATGTGTCCTTTGGAATGGCTCTTGCAAATTGAAGTGAGCAGTGACCCTTCAGTGATTCAGAGCCTGAATATGCTGTATATTAGTTGATTAATGCAAGAAGTCAGTTATTTTTTGCTCAGAGAACAGAGGTGAATGATGTCTAAGTGAGGGGCTGGATGGAGCCAAATATAGGTTGTAGTTCACAGTACCTTGTCTGGGATGTCCAATGCAGAGCACAGTAGATTCCAAACTGAAGGACTTTTAAGTGGAGAGTTGCAGAGGTTTCAATCCAGTGTGTATCTCAGCGCAGGAATGCAATCCGTTGGTTTTGATCAGATGTCCGCGTAGAGTAGAACAAGTTAAAGGTAAGTCCTTGGATATTTACGATGATTTATGGGTCAGTTGTGGTGAATTTCAGCTGTTTTATGGAGATGATCAGGAGCATGCAAAAGGTGATGCAGCCATCTTGGTGTTACATAGCAGGACGCAGCCATCTTGGTGTTACATAGCAGGATTTGGATACGATGGATAGGGATGACGTTGTATTGTATTTACGCAACATACATGATATCCACCGCTACAGCGGGTAAGTCTCCGTTTCTTCCCTCAGCAGCACCTGCTCCGAAGAAATCTTTCACTTCATCTGCAACGCAGTCCTTTCGGCCTAACAAGCCTAGAACATCCAATACCTTCTTTAGGGGAGGTCGGGTTAAGTCCAAGAAACCTGCCGCTGCAGGTTCCCAGGAACAAAAGCCTGCTTTGGGTACGCCAAAGTCCTCTGAATGATGGTGGACTGCACGCCTCGGTGGTGGGGCCAGTGGGAGCGAGACTCGGACACTTCAGCCATCTCTGGGTATCGTCCGGCCTGGATCCCTGGGTGGTAGATATTGTGTCTCAGGGATACAGGCTGGAATTTCAAAGTCTCCCTTCTCATCGCTTTTTCAAGTCAGGCTTACCAACTCGG
The DNA here is from genome assembly GCF_028390025.1 of Pseudophryne corroboree. Lineage (NCBI taxonomy): Eukaryota > Metazoa > Chordata > Amphibia > Anura > Myobatrachidae > Pseudophryne > Pseudophryne corroboree. The sequence goes on from NC_086448.1 coordinate 3,352,277, forward strand.
TGCTACAAGACACTGTCCAAAAGCTGGTGGAGGCACAGGTCATTGTGCCAGTACCACCTCACGTGCTGAACAAAGGTTACTATTCGAATCTTTTCGTGGTACAGAAACCGGATGGTTCGGTCAGGCCCATTCTGAACCTAAAATCACTGAACCCCCTTCTAAAGGAGTTCAAGTTCAAGATGGAGTCTCTCAGGGCGGTGATATCAGATCTGGAAGAGGGAGAATTCCTGGTATCCCTGGATATCAAGGATGCGTACCTCCACATTCCGATCTGGCTGCCGCATCAGGCTCATCTCCGCTTCGCATTGCTGGACTATCATTTCCAGTTCAGGCCTTGCCATTCGGCCTCTCCACAGCACCAAAGGTGTTTACCAAGGTGATGGCGGAAATGATGATACTACTCCGCAAGCAGGGTGTCAACATCATTCCTCATCTGGACGACCTCCTGATAAAGGCATCGTCCAAGGAGAGGCTGCGGCAGTCCAATGTTCTCACAACGCGACTGCTCCAGAGTCACGGGTGGATTCTGAACCTTCTAAAGTCACATTTGGAACCAACCCAGAGGTAGTCATTTCTGGGAATGATCCTGGATACGGAAGTGCAGCGGCTGTTTCTTCCACAGGAGAATGCGTTGGTGATACAAGCTATGGTCCGGGATGTCCTGAAGCCAGCCCGGGTGTTGGTTTATCAATGCATTCGCCTATTGGGAAAGATGGTGGCCTCTTATGAGGCTCTCCAGTATGGGAGTGTGGCCGGAGAGAGCCCTCAGCCACATGGTTAATGGCGGCCGAGGCACTGAAGGGGTTAACCCTCAGTGCCCGGCGCCATTAGGAGGACAATGGGCGCTTGGCGCCACTTTTAAACTGTGCACTGGTGCTAGGCGCCATCTTTAAATGTAGTGTGGGTGCTAGGCATCGGGTATTTATGTTTAATACTGTGTTTTCCCCATGTTATATGTAATGCTCTAGGCACCGGGTATTTATGTTTAATACTGTGTTTTCCCCATGTTATATGTAATGCTCTAGGCACCGGGTATTTATGTTTAATACTGTGTTTTCCCCATGTTATATGTAATGCTCTAGGCACCGGGTATTTATGTTTAATATTGTGTTTTCACCATGTTATATGTAATGCTCTAGGCACCGGGTATTTATGTTTAATACTGTGTTTTCCCCATGTTATATGTAATGCTCTAGGCACCGGGTATTTATGTGTAATACTGTGTTTTCCCCATGTTATATGTAATGCTCTAGGCACCGGGTATTTATGTGTAATACTGTGTTTTCCCCATGTTATATGTAATGCTCTAGGCACCGGGTATTTATGTGTAATACTGTGTTTTCCCCATGTTATATGTAATGCTCTAGGCACCGGGTATTTATGTTTAATATTGTGTTTTCACCATGTTATAGTTAATGCTCTAGGCACAGTTGTAGGATTGCACATTTACATTGCAGCAAATGCCAGCACTTAGAAGGAATGTGTAAGCTGTGTTGGTATAAAATGCATTTACGTTTGAGGACAAATGGCTTGGAAGCTTCTCACCTAGGAATTGAGATGCTGATGACCCTGGCACCTGGAAAGGGGTGTATGGACAAGCCATTTCTTTGAGATTGAGATGTGTCTCTGTGTAACTTTATAGACACATGCAGGTGAGAGGATTTGTTGCTGTCTTCTCTGAATATTGTGTGAACTGGTTTTGCATGGAGACACAAGAAGCTGCTAAATCAGATTGTGTTTTATGAATGCAAACTAGTGGGTTTCGTGTAACAACAGTTTGATGTAACATTTCTTAGGCTGCATTATGTGTGATGCAGATTATGTGTAATTTACAGTATAAGAACGTTGTCTATGTGTGAGAGGGTGAATGCAATTGAAATGCAAGTTATATTTACATTTGTGAAAGAGACAGGAAGAGGATAATCAGATTGTGTTTGGGAAAGCCACTGGTTTGGTTATATATGAAGAGGAGCAGGAATGTGCTTTATCCAATTCTTATCTCTTTTGGAATGCAACTTGTATTTATTTATATTATGTGCGATAACCTGATTGGTTGGAGAAGACGGGGAGGGCTTACTCCCCCCCCCCCCCCCCTGTGGTACTGTGTGGAAAATTGACATAAAAAGGGGGCCTGCGAGCATCCAGAGTGTATTATACCAACTACTTTATGCTGTAACATCTTGCTGTATTGCTGAGCCTTTTTGAAGGCTGTATTTGGGCAAATAAAGATCTTCTGCCTAAAGACGACCGCGTCATATTATGACCTACAGGGCTATGCGAAACCTAGCCCCGTTCACCGACTGTCCAGGGTGAACCAGCGTCTCCAAGTTCCACCTTCCGCCAGCTACCGGTAGAGGCCTAGTCAGTGACTAGTGGGGATTCGTCAACACCACACAGGTGTGGTAAGGCAGCGTGTCGGCACATATAGAGCAGAACCGTGGTTCCAAACGCCACGGCAGGTTAGGAGTTTGGTGGTGGCAGCATAAACCCACCCACTGCGCAGTGGCTGGAGTCAGTAATAGGCGGTTACTGATGGTAAGCAGGAATCCCCTATGTGGTCAGGTCCCGTGTGATCTAAGCATCCATTCTGTGTACTGGGGACGGGACCGTCCGGTCACAGAGAGGTTCCACGCTCGGACCTTCCAACTGGATCTCCTGGACAAGTGGTCGGGATCTCACCTCCACATGCACCAGAGAATTTGTCTGTCGCCAAAGGCCAGGATTTCACTCCTCTGGTGGCTCCAATTGCCTCACCTACTGGAGGAATGCAGGTTCGGGATTCAGGGCTGGGTCCTTCTAACCACGGTTGCAAGCCTCCGGGGCTGGGGAGCAGTCACTCAAGGAGTAACCTTTCGAAGGACGGTGGTCAAGCCTGGCCATCAACATCCTGGAACAAAGAGCCGTCTACAACAGTCTTCTTCAGGCGGCCCCTCTTCTGAGAAATCGGGCCATTCAAGTGCAGTCGGACAACGTAACAGCAGTGGCTTACATAAACCGACAAGGAGGAACGAAGAGCAAAGCGGCAATGTCAGAGGTGACAAGAATACTCCTCTGGACAGAAGAGCACGCGTTAGCGCCGTCAGCCATCTTCATTCCGGAAGTAGACAACTGGGAAGCAGACTTCCTCAGCAGACACGATCTCCATCCAGGAGAGTGGGGACTCCATCCGGAGGTGTTAAAGGAAATAACAGACCTTTGGGGTTTACCCCAAATAGACATGATGGCCTCTCGTCTCAACAAGAAGCTTTGACGTTATTGTTGCAGGTCAAGGGACCCATAGGCAGTGGCAGTGGACGCCCTAGTGTCTCCGTGGGTGTTCCAGTCAGTGTACGTGTTTCCACCACTCCCACTCATCCCAAGAATCCTAAAGCTCATAAGGAGAACAAGGGTTCAAGCGATCCTCATTGCCCCAGACTGGCTTGGTATGCGGACCATACCGTTATGCGGACCGTTCTATCAAGATTTACCGCGGCTACGTTTGACGGCATGGAAGTTGAGCGCCTGATTCTTGCTCGGAAGGGCATTCCAAAGAAGGTTATTCCTACCCTCATACAGGCTAGGAAAGGGGTAACGTCTAAACATTACCATTGTATTTGGAAGAAATGTCTCTTGGTGTGAGTCCAAAAAGATTCCTACGGTGGAGTTTCAACTGGGACGTTTCCTCCTCTTCCAGCAAGCAGGAGTGGATATGGGCCTGAGTTTGGGTTCTGTGAAGGTCCAGATTTCAGCCCTATCCATTTTCTTTCAGAAACAATTAGCTGCCCTCCATGAGGTTCAGACCTTTTTGAAGGGAGTTCTGCATATCCAACCTCCCTTTGTACCGCCTACGGCACCTTGGGACCTTAACGTGGTGTTGGAGTTCCTCCAGTCGGATTGGTTTGAACCTCTACAGAAGGCAGAGGTCAAATTTCTTACATAGAAGGTGGTCACTTTGTTGGCCTTGCCTTCTGCTAGACGTGTGTCCAAGCTGGGGGCTTTATCCTGTAAAAGTCCTTACTTGATCTTCCACGAAGATAGAGCTGAGCTCCGGACTCGTCAGCAGTTTCTTCCGAAGGTTGTGTCGGCATTTCATATCAACCAACCTATTGTGGTGCCAGTGGCTACTGACTCCTCAATTACATCAAAGTCCTTGGATGTCGTAAGGGCTCTGAAGATATATGTGAATAGAACTTCTCGTCACAGAAAGTCGGACTCTCTGTTTGTCCTCTATGATCCCAAGAAAATTGGGTGTCCTGCTTCTAAGCAGACTATTTCTCGCTGGATTAGGTTCACTATCCAGCACGCTTATTCTACGGCAGGGCTGCAGTGTCCAAAATCTGTTAAGGCCCACTCTACTCGTAAGGTGGGGTCTTCCTGGGCGGCTGCCCGGGGTGTCTCGGCAGTGCAACTTTGCCGAGCTGCAACTTGGTCTGGGTCGAACACTTTTGCAAAGTTTTACAAGTTCGATACTTTGGCCTCCGATGATCTGAAGTTCAGTCAGTCAATCAGTTCTGCAGGAGCCTCAGAGTTCTCCCTCCCGTTCTGGGAGCTTTGGTACATCCCCATGGTACTAATATGGACCCCAGTATCCTCTAGGATGTAAGAGAAAATAGGATTTTGGTTACCTACCGGTAAATCCTTTTATCGTAGTCCGTAGAGGATGCTGGGCACCCGCCCAGCGCTTTGTTCTCCTGCAAATGTTGTTTGGTTCAGTACAACTTCGTTTTAGTTGAGTACTGCTTTGTTACTTGGTAAGTAATGTTTCAGCTGTTGCTGAGTGGTTCAAGCTAGTTGACTTGACGTGCCTTGTATGTGTGAGCTGGTATGAATCTCACCACTATCTGTGTATAATCCTTCTCTCGAAGTATGTCGCCTCCTCGGGCACAGTTTCTAGACTGAGTCTGGTGGGAGGGGCATAGAGGGAGAAGCCAGCCCACACTCTCAAACTCTTAAAGTGCCAATGGCTCCTGGTGGACCAGTCTATACCCCATGGTACTAATGTGGACCCCAGCATCCTCTACGGACTACAAGAAAAGGATTTAACGGTAGGTAACCAAAATCCTATTTTCTTAGTCTGTCCAAGTAAGTTGTGTGATGTCGGCCATGCAGCATTTTAGTTGCCCTTCTCTGTACAGTCTCTAATGTATTTATATCCAACTGGAGATATGGCCTCCAGAACTGGACACAGTATTCTAGAGGAGGCCGCACCAATGACCTATACAGTGGCGTTATTACTTCTCTCTGCTGCTGATTCCTCTCCCAATGCACCAAGCATCTGACTAGCCATCCTCATTGCTGTGTTACATTGCTTACCTGCCTTTATGTCACCTGAAATAGTGACTCCTAGATCCCTTTCCTCCTTAGTAGTCTCCAGTATAGCGCCATTAATACTATATTTATCCTTTATGTCACCTGAAATAGTGACTCCTAGATCCCTTTCCTCCTCAGTAGTTTCCAGTATAGCGCCATTAATACTATATTTATCCTTTGTCACCTGAGATAGTGACTCCTAGATCCCTTTCCTCCTCAGTAGTTTCCAGTATAGCGTCATTAATACTATATTTATCCTTTGTCACCTGAGATAGTGACTCCTAGATCCCTTTCCTCCTCAGTAGTTTCCAGTATAGTGCCATTAATACTATATTTAGCCTTTATGTCACCTGAGATAGTGACTCCTAGATCCCTTTCCTCCTCAGTAGTTCCAGTATAGAGCCATTAATACTATATGTATCCTTTATGTCACCTGAAATAGTGACTCCTAGATCCCTTTCCTCCTCAGTAGTTCCAGTATAGAGCCATTAATACTATATGTATCCTTTATGTCACCTGAGATAGTGACTCCTAGATCCCTTTCCTCCTCAGTAGTTTCCAGTATAGTGCCATTAATACTATATTTAGCCTTTATGTCACCTGAGATAGTGACTCCTAGATCCCTTTCCTCCTCAGTAGTTTCCAGTATAGAGCCATTAATACTATATGTATCCTTTATGTCACCTGAGATAGTGACTCCTAGATCCCTTTCCTCCTCAGTAGTTTCCAGTATAGTGCCATTAATACTATATTTAGCCTTTATGTCACCTGAGATAGTGACTCCTAGATCCCTTTCCTCCTCAGTAGTTTCCAGTATAGAGCCATTAATACTATATGTATCCTTTATGTCACCTGAGATAGTGACTCCTAGATCCCTTTCCTCCTCAGTAGTTTCCAGGATAGTGCCATTAATACTATATTTATCCTTTATGTCACCTGAAATAGTGACTCCTAGATCCCTTTCCTCTTCAGTAGTTCCAGCATAGTGCCATTAATACTATATTTATCCTTTATGTCACCTGAAATAGTGACTCCTAGATCCCTTTCCTCCTCAGTAGTTTCCAGTATAGTGCCATTAATACTATATTTATCCTTTATGTCACCTGAAATAGTGACTCCTAGATCCCTTTCCTCCTCAGTAGTCCCCAGTATAGTGCCATTAATACTATATTTATCCTTTATGTCACCTGAGATAGTGACTCCTAGATCCCTTTCCTCCTCAGTAGTTCCCAGTATAGTGACATTAATACTATATTTATCCTTTATGTCACCTGAAATAGTGACTCCTAGATCCCTTTCCTCCTCAGTAGTACCCAGTATAGTGCCATTAATACTATATTTATCCTTTATGTCACCTTAGATAGTGACTCCTAGATCCCTTTCCTCCTCAGTAGTTCCCAGTATAGCGCCATTACTACTATATTTATCCTTTATGTCACCTTAGATAGTGACTCCTAGATCCCTTTCCTCCTCAGTAGTTCCCAGTATAGCGCCATTACTACTATATTTATCCTTTATGTCACCTGAAATAGTGACTCCTAGATCCCTTTCCTCCTCAGCAGTCTCCAGTATAGTGCCATTAATACTATATTCATCCTTTATGTCACCTGAGATAGTGACTCCTAGATCCCTTTCCTCCTCAGTATCTACCAGTATAGTGCCATTAATACTATATTTATCCTTTATGTCACCTGAAATAGTGACTCCTAGATCCCTTTCCTCCTCAGTAGTTTCCAGTATAGCGCCATTAATACTATATTTATCCTTTATGTCACCTGAAATAGTGACTCCTAGATACCTTTCCTCCTCAGTAGTTTCCAGTATAGCGCCATTAATACTATATTTATCCTTTATGTCACCTGAGATAGTGACTCCTAGATCCCTTTCCTCCTCAGTAGTCCCCAGTAGTGTCATTAATACTATATTTATCCTTTATGTCACCTGAAATAGTGACTCCTAGATCCCTTTCCTCCTCAGTAGTTTCCAGTATAGCGCCATTAATACTATATTTATCCTTTATGTCACCTGAAATAGTGACTCCTAGATACCTTTCCTCCTCAGTAGTTTCCAGTATAGCGCCATTAATACTATATTTATCCTTTATGTCACCTTAGATAGTGACTCCTAGATCCCTTTCCTCCTCAGTAGTTTCCAGTATAGTGCCATTAATACTATATTTATCCTTTATGTCACCTGAGATAGTGACTCCTAGATCCCTTTCCTCCTCAGTAGTCCCCAGTAGAGTGTCATTAATACTATATTTATCCTTTATGTCACCTGAGATAGTGACTCCTAGATCACTTTCCTCCTCAGTAGTTCCCAGTATAGCGCCATTAATACTATATTTATCCTTTATGTCACCTGAGATAGTGACTCCTAGATCCCTTTCCTCCTCAGTAGTCCCCAGTAGAGTGTCATTAATACTATATTTATCCTTTATGTCACCTGAAATAGTGACTCCTAGATCCCTTTCCTCCTCAGTAGTTTCCAGTATAGCGCCATTAATACTATATTTATCCTTTATGTCACCTGAGATAGTGACTCCTAGATCCCTTTCCTCCTCAGTAGTTTCCAGTATAGTACCATTAATACTATATTTATCCTTTATGTCACCTGAAATAGTGACTCCTAGATCCCTTTCCTCCTCAGTAGTTTCCAGTATAGTGCCATTACTACTATATTTATCCTTTATGTCACCTGAGATAGTGACTCCTAGATCCCTTTCCTCCTCAGTAGTTTCCAGTATAGTGCCATTAATACTATATTTATCCTTTATGTCACCTGAAATAGTGACTCCTAGATCCCTTTCCTCCTCAGTAGTTTCCAGTATAGTGCCATTACTACTATATTTATCCTTTATGTCACCTGAGATAGTGACTCCTAGATCCCTTTCCTCCTCAGTAGTTTCCAGTATAGTGCCATTAATACTATATTTAGCCTTTATGTCACCTGAGATACTGACTCCTAGATCCCTTTCCTCCTCAGTAGTTCCCAGTATAGTGCTGTTAATACTATATTTATCCTTTAGGTCACCTGAAATAGTGACTCCTAGATCCCTTTCCTCCTCAGTAGTTTCCAGTATAGTGCTGTTAATACTATATTTATCCTTTATGTCACCTGAAATAGTGACTCCTAGATCCCTTTCCTCCTCAGTAGCTCCCAGTATAGTGCCATTAATACTATATTTATCCTTTATGTCACCTGAAATAGTGACTCCTAGATCCCTTTCCTCCTCAGTAGTTTCCAGTATAGTGACATTAATACTATATTTATCCTTTATGTCACCTGAAATAGTGACTCCTAGATCCCTTTCCTCCTCAGTAGCTCCCAGTATAGTGCCATTAATACTATATTTATCCTTTATGTCACCTGAAATAGTGACTCCTAGATCCCTTTCCTCCTCAGTAGTTCCCAGTATAGTGCCATTAATACTATATTTATCCTTTATGTCACCTGAAATAGTGACTCCTAGATCCCTTTCCTCCTCAGTAGTTTCCAGTATAGTGCCATTATTACTATATTTATCCTTTATGTCACCTGAAATAGTGACTCCTAGATCCCTTTCCTCCTCAGTAGTTCCCAGTATAGTGCCATTAATACTATATTTATCCTTTATGTCACCTGAAATAGTGACTCCTAGATCCCTTTCCTCCTCAGTAGTTTCCAGTATAGTGCCATTATTACTATATTTATCCTTTATGTCACCTGAAATAGTGACTCCTAGATCCCTTTCCTCCTCAGTAGTTTCCAGTATAGTGTGCCATTAATACTATATTTATACTTTATGTCACCTGAGATAGTGACTCCTAGATCCCTTTCCTCCTCAGTAGTTCCAGTATAGTGCCATTAATACTATATTTATCCTTTATGTCACCTGAGATAGTGACTCCTAAATCCCTTTCCTCCTCAGTAGTTCCCAGTATAGAGCCATTAATACTATATTTATACTTTATGTCACCTGAAATAGGGACTCCTAGATCCCTTTCCTCCTCAGTAGTTTCCAGTATAGTGCCATTAATACTACATTTAGCCTTTGGGTATCCGAGAACCAAGTGCATGATTTTGCATTTTTTGGCATGAACCTGTAATTGCCACGTTCTTGGCCATGTCCTTACCTCATTGGTTCTCCGCGGAAGAGCCTGGTCCTCAAGAACACGTAGAGTTTTTATATATTCTGGTGGAAGCAGGTGGTTGAAGGTGCAGAGTCCTTGCCCAAGTTTAATGTAGAGACCTCCATTCAGCAAAGCACCATCCACCAGTCTGTCTGCCGTCCGCTGGTGGCACTGGGACATAACGGCCTGATGCAGAGGACTGTTCTACCGCAAGATGGAGAAAGAGACCAGATTCAATTACCTCTTCTCTGACACGTGTGTGTGTGTGTGTGTGTGTGTGTGTGTGTGTGTGTGTGTGTGTGTGTGTGTGTGTGTGTGAGGGCATAAACCAGGACAGGATAGATGTACTACTGCATTCTTCTGCAATGGCAAGTAGTCGCTGAAATCTATGACTGGACCAGCAGACTGGCAGCTGTGTGTGACGGGACCAGCAGCCGCCTCTGGGGCGCAATAGGACGGGCAGGCCGCCTGCTGGATATTACAGAATTGCTGCTGTGAGCGAATGCCTGTTTGCCCTCCAGTTGGCTGGCGAAGGGTGGCAACGAGGAATGTGGTGTAAAGGGAATAAGATGGTGCCGTGATATAATACGATGATATTATTGGTAATACTGGTCTAGTACAGGTTGCGGCACAATCCTCTCACAGATGAATTGACATCAGCCGATTAATGCCTCCGGGATGCAGAGGTTTGATAACGTCCGATGTCGCACTCACCTCATCCGTTTTCCGCAGAGTCACATTTCTCGTCCACCAGTAGTCCATGGAAATCTGTGAGGCAATCTTCAGAGACCTGCGCCACAAACAGGGGATGAGAAAGAGGATGGAGGCTGGGGCGCTGCATTACCTTATACTTCCCACCAGTGCCAAAACCACAGGTCCTCTGTGTAAACAATATGAGGCAGGAGGGGTAGAGCAGTAACTGGCGCATTGCTACACACAAACCCTCAGAATCTATGCGCAATAGCCTGAGGAGGGTTATATCAGGAACCAAGCTTAGGGAGTGATCCCTCTCTCCCATTATTACACTAAGGTCTTACTGGAGTGACGCAACTCTGTGCCTCTCCTCAGAAAGGCACAGAAACAACACAAGTGGTGACATTAATGGCCCCCACAACTGTACAACACCCAAGGAGGGCAGATGAGAAATGGCGGTAACTAGCTGTAGGGGGATGATGGATGGGTGAGAAGCCATCAGAGAAGGTGAGAATGGCAGTAACTATCTGTAGGGGGATCATGGATGGATGAGAAGCCATCAGAGAAGGTGGGAATGGCAGTAACTTACTGTAGGGGAATGATGGATGGGTGAGAAGCCTCAGAGAAGGTGGGAACGGCAGTAACTTGCTGCAAGGATGATGATAGAAAGGTTACGGATGAGTGAGAAGCTTCAGAGGGTGGGAATGGCAGTAACTAGCCGTAGGGGGATGAGGGGTGGGTGAGAAGCCTCAGAGAAGGAGGGAATGACAGCAACTAGCTGTAGGGGGATCATGGATGGATGAGAAGCCATCAGAGAAGGTGAGAATGGCAGTAACTATCTGTAGGGGGAATCATGGATGGATGAGAAGCCATCAGAGAAGGTGGGAATGGCAGTAACTTGCTGTAGGAGGATGACGGATGGGTGAGAAGCCTCAGAGAAGGTGGGAACGGCAGTAACTTGCTGCAAGGATGATGATAGAATGGTTACGGATGAGTGAGAAGCTTCAGAGGGTGGGAATGGCAGTAACTTGCTGCAAGGGTGATTATAGAGAGATGATTGATGAGTGAGAAGCCTCAGATGGTGGGAATGGCAGTAACTAGCTGTAGGGGGATGAGGGATGGGTGAGTAGCCTCAGAGAAGGTGGGAATGGCAGTCACTTGCTGTAGTGGGATGATGGATCGGTGAAAAGCCACAGAGAAGGCGGAAATGGCAGTAAGTTGCTGCAAGGGTGATGATAGAAAGGTTACAGATGAGTGAGAAGCTTCAGAGGGGGAAGGGGATGGCGGTAACTAGCTGTAGAAGATGACGGATGGGTGAGAAGCCATCAGAGAAGGTGGGAATGGCAGTAACTAGCTGTAGGGGGATGATGGATGGATGAAAAGCCATCAGAGAAGTTGGGAATGGCAGTAACTAGCTGTAGGGGGAGGATGGATGGATGAGAGGCCACTAGAGAATATGGAAATGGCAGTAACTTGCTGTAGGCGTATGGTGGATGGGTGAGAAGCCTCAAAAAAGGTGGGAATGGCAGTAACTTGCTGCAAGGGTGATTATAGAAAGATGATGGATGAGTTAGAAGCATCAGATGGTGGGAATGGCAGTAACTAGCTGTAGGGGGATGATGAATGGATGAGAAGCAATCAGAGAAGGTGGGAGTAGCAGTAACTTGCTTCAAGGGTGATGATAGAAAGATGGTGGATGAGTGAGAAGCCTCAGATGGTGGGAATGGCAGTAACTAGCTGTAGGGGGATGACGGATGGGTGAGAAGCCTCAGAGAAGGTGGAAATTGCAGTAACTTGCTGCAAGGGTGATGATAGAAATATGATGGATGAGTGAGAAGCCTCAGATGGTGGGAATGGCAGTAACTAGCTGTAGGGGGATAATGGATGGGTGAGAAGCCATCAGAGCAGGTGGGAATGGCAGTACCTAGCTGTAGGGGGATGATGGATGGATGGATGGATGGATGGATGGATGAGAGGCAACCAGAGAAGATGGGAATGGCAGTAACTTGCTGCAAGGGGATGGTGGATGGGTGAGAAGCCTCAGAGAAGGTGGGAATGACAGTAACCAGCTGTAGGGGGATGACGGATGAGTGAAAAGCCATCAGAGAAGGTGAGAATGGTAGTAACTAGCTGTAGGGGGATGATGGATGAATGAGAAGCCTCAGAGAAGGTGGGAATGGCAGTAACAAGCTGTAGGGGGATTATGGGTGGGTGAGAAACCATCAGAGAAGGTGGAAATGGCAGTAACTAGCTGTAGGGGGATGATGGATGGGTGAGAAGCCATCAGAGAAGGTGGGAACGGCAGTAACCAGCTGTACGGGGATGATGGATGGGTGAGAAGCCTCAGAGAAGATGGGAATGGCAGTAACTTGCTGTAGGGGGATGATGGATGGGTGAGAAGACTTAGAGAAGGTGGGAATGGCAGTAACTAGCTGTAGGGTGATGACGGATGGGTGAGAAGCCATCAGAGAAGGTGGGAATGGCAGTAACCAGCTGTAGGGGGGATGATGGATGGGTGAGAAGCCTCAGAGAAGGTGGGAATGGCAGTATCTAGCTGTAGGGGGATCATGGGTGGGTGAGAAACCATCAGAGAAGGTGGGAATGGCAGTAACTAGCAGTAGCAGTATGATAGAAGGATGATGGATGGGTGAGAAGACCACAGAGAAGGTGGGAATGGCAGTAACCAGCTGTAGGGGGATGATGGATGGGTGAGAAGCCTTAGAGAAGGTGGGAATGGCAGTACCTAGCTGTAACAGGATGATAGAAGGATGAAGGATGGGTAATAAGCCGTCAGAGAATATGGGAATGGCAGTAACTAGCTGTAGGGGGATGATGGATTGGTGAGAAGCCATCACAGAAGGTGTGAATGGCAGTAAATAGCTGTAGGGAGATGATGGATGGGTGAGAAGCCATCAAAGAAATTGGATGTGTTAGTAACTTGCTGTAGGGGGATGATGGATGGGTAGGAAGCTGTCAGAGAAAGTGGGAATGGCAGTAACTAGCTGTAGGGGGATGATGGATGGGTAAGAAGCCGTCAGAGAAAGTGGGAATGGCAGTAACTTGCTGTAAGGGGGATGATGGATGGGTAAGAAGCCATCAGAGAAAGTGGGAATGGCAGTAACTAGCTGTAGGGGGATGATGGATGGGTAAGAAGCCGTCAGAGAAAGTGGGAATGGCAGTAACTAGCTGTAGGGGGATGATGGATGGGTAAGAAGCCATCAGAAAATATGGAAATGGCAGTAACTAGCTGTAGGGGGATGATGGATGGGTAAGAAGCCATCAGAGAAAGTGGGAATGGCAGTAAGTTGCTGTAGGGGGTTGATGGATGGGTAAGAAGCCATCAGAAAAGGTGGGAATGGCAGTAACTAGCTGTAGGGGGATGATGGATGGGTGAGAAGCCTTCAGAGAAGGTGGAAATATGCTGATGACAATTGGAGTCAGACACTCTGGGATTTTAACAGGGGAAGAATGTTTTATTTTGAACTTTATTTAGTTTTTATGTGGTTTCATCCTCAACCCCCAAATACATTCCTATCTTCTGTCCTTAGAACATGTACATTTTAGTTGCACAGATGTAGTGACCAGTTATACTTTCCATCCACCAGTCCCCTCCGCCTCTTATGATAATAAGATCTTTTGTTTTTAAGTTGTCCTGAAAGTTTATGCTCTTCATACTGACTAATGTGTAGACCTCGCAACAAGGTGGCTCCTCTTAAGGTGGGTACACACTGTGCTCGGTGAGCGACATCGCCTAGTGTGTCCCCCTCCCGGCCCGCCTCACAGTGGGCCTACACACTGTGCGATATCGCTAGCGGACGGCCGGAGCATACAGCTTTGGATGGATGAGCCCAAATTGCGCTGCATGTACAGCCGAGACCGAGGGTCATTAACAACCTGCGGGGCCGCGCATCACTTGTCATATACAGCGTACATACTATGCGATATTGTACACGACGCCGCTCAGGAAGGGTCATAAATGAGTGACATTGTTTACTTTATCGCTTACTGCGTACAGACCGCAAGTCTCACGTTTTCCAGGACGGCCATTCCTAAGGCAACAGAGCCCTGATGTATGAAAGTGGGATTTAATATATTATTTAATACAAATTTCATGATTTAATGTTCAGAAATTCAACTGTGTAGTAAGGGGGCCCCTCCCCTTTAGAATGTAAGATTTCACAAGCAGGGCCCTCAACCCTCATGTGCTTATCCTTTGCTAAACCGTCTTCCAAATCCCGCGGTTTTCTGCCGCACTGATACTTATGTCAATGTCATCTTCTGACGCAGCGATGTGTAATTACCCTGCACCTGTCCTGTATTGTCGTCATCTGTAAGTCACTGTTTATCTGTTATGATTATTGTGTAATTGGGCGCTGCGGACCCCTTGTGGCGCCATACAAAGCATAATAATAATAATAATAAATAATAATAAATCTCCCGCGTACATTGTGCGGCTACACAAATCCTCACCTGCAGAAACGCAGAATCCCCTGCAGGGAGATTCTAATTCTCCTCCTCTTCGGTCCCTCTGAGCTGTAATAAATCAGGGCCCCGAGAGCCGGAGCCCCAACCACAGACCCCACATAGACAACGCGCAGCCATCTACGTTGGGAGGACCTGTGGAAAACAGGAGTGTTCAGTATCTGGCTATAACAGTACGTACCCTATATAACGTGTGTACATACAGATGTGTGACGTTACACAGCCCTTCCTAGGCGCGGTTACTAACGCTGCCCGTCTTTTGTGCATTTTCCCGCCCAAATGCGTCTTATTCGCTATGCAGGAAAACAATGTAACGTGGCATTTCGCATGCAGATACAGCTGCAGACGCACATAGAATTAGCGTTCACGCACTGCCCAATTTTTAAAAAGACAAAATGAACCCTGCCCCTTTTACCGACGCCCGGCCCCTTTTACCGACGCCCTGCCCCTTTAGCCAGCGCTCTGCTGAAACAGCCTGGCCGCCATCACTCTGCCGCCGTATGAATAGACGCCGTGCGGAAACGCATTGCAAGGGAAAGCTTGGGGGAAGCCCAGCACACCCTCAAGATGAGACACCAAGGGGGCTGCACCGTCACCAACACTGACGTTGGCGGGGCCATGCCCCCCTCCTCAGCCAGCCATGCCCCTATTTACAGAACACGTGGCGATACTATGCCCGCCACCTGGCGGGAACACCACAGAATATAGGCATGCCGCATATCGGATTATCCGGCAGAGTCTGCTTCTGCGTCATTTTCACAGTGATGAGAGTAAGACGCACGTCCGGGGGGGGAGACGCTTTATGCTGGAGCTAGAGGCTCTCATGCTGCAACTCATTACACCAAGCACCAGAGACACCCTGCCACATCATTACACCACACCCGAGACACCCTGCCACACCATTACACCCCGCACCAGAGACACCCTGCCACACCATTACACCCCGCACCAGAGACACCCTGCCACACCATTACACCACGCACCAGAGACACCCTGCCACACCATTACACCACGCACCAGAGACACCCTGCCACACCATTACACCACGCACCAGAGACACCCTGCCACACCATTACACCACACACCAGACACCCTGCCACACCATTACACCACGCACAAGAGACACCCTGCCACACCTATACACCACGCACCAGAGACACCCTGCCACACCATTACACCAAACACCAGAGACACCCTGCCACATCATTACACCACACACCAGAGACACCCTGCCACACCATTACACCACACACCAGAGACACCCTGCCACATCATTACACCACACACCAGACACCGTGCCACACCTATACACCACACACCAGAGACACCATGCCACATCATTACACCACACACCAGAGACACCATGCCACACCTATACACCACACACCAGAGACACCATGCCACATCATTACACCACACACCAGAGACACCCTGCCACACCATTACACCACACACCAGAGACACCTTGCCACACCATTACACCACGCACCAGAGACACCCTGCCACATCATTACACCACGCACCAGAGACACCCTGCCACACCATTACACCACGCACCAGAGACACCCTGCCACACCATTACACCACGCACCAGAGACACCCTGCCACACCATTACACCACACACCAGACACCCTGCCACACCTATACACCACGCACCAGAGACACCCTGCCACACCTATACACCACGCACCAGAGACACCTTGCCACACCATTACACCAAACACCAGAGACACCCTGCCACATCATTACACCACACACCAGAGACACCCTGCCACACCATTACACCACACACCAGAGACACCCTGCCACACCATTACACCACACACCAGAGACACCCTGCCACACCATTACACCACACACCAGAGAGACTCTGCCACACCATTACACCACGCACCAAAGAGACACCCTGCCACACCATTACACCACACACCAGAGACACCCTGCCACACCATTACACCAGAGAGACACCCTGCCACACCATTACACCACACACCAGAGAGACACCCTGCCACACCATTACACCACGCACCAGAGACACCCTGCCACACCATTACACCAGAGAGACACCCTGCCACACCATTACAGCACACACCAGAGACACCCTGCCACACCATTACAGCACACACCAGAGACACCCTGCCACACCATTACAGCACACACCAGAGACACCCTGCCACACCTATACACCACGCACCAGAGACACCCTGCCACACCGTTACACCACACACCAGAGACACCATGCCACACCATTACACCACACACCAGAGACACCCTGCCACATCATTACACCACACACCAGACACCCTGCCACACCTATACACCACACACCAGAGACACCATGCCACATCATTACACCACACACCAGAGACACCATGCCACACCTATACACCACACACCAGAGACACCATGCCACATCATTACACCACACACCAGAGACACCCTGCCACATCATTACACCACACACCAGACACCCTGCCACACCTATACACCACACACCAGAGACACCATGCCACATCATTACACCACACACCAGAGACACCATGCCACACCTATACACCACACACCAGAGACACCATGCCACATCATTACACCACACACCAGAGACACCCTGCCACACCTATACACCACGCACCAGAGACACCCTGCCACACCGTTACACCACACACCAGAGACACCATGCCACACCATTACACCACACACCAGAGACACCATGCCACATCATTACACCACACACCAGAGACACCCTGCCACATCATTACACCACACACCAGACACCCTGCCACACCTATACACCACACACCAGAGACACCATGCCACATCATTACACCACACACCAGAGACACCCTGCCACACCTATACACCACACACCAGAGACACCATGCCACATTACACCACACACCAGAGACACCATGCCACACCTATACACCACACACCAGAGACACCATGCCACATTACACCACACACCAGAGACACCCTGCCACATCATTACACCACACACCAGACACCCTGCCACACCTATACACCACACACCAGAGACACCATGCCACATCATTACACCACACACCAGAGACACCCTGCCACACCTATACACCACACACCAGAGACACCATGCCACATTACACCACACACCAGAGACACCCTGCCACACCTATACACCACACACCAGAGACACCATGCCACATTACACCACACACCAGAGACACCATGCCACACCTATACACCACACACCAGAGACACCCTGCCACACCTATACACCACACACCAGAGACACCATGCCACATCATTACACCACACACCCGAGGGACACCCTGCCACATCATTAGTCCGCTCTTCAAAGAGACACTCTTTGTGACAGACATTAGGCTACGTTTCGGAGAGACACCCTGTCAGCTCTTAGTACATTGGGGGTCATTCCGAGTTGATCGCTAGCTGCCGTTGGTCGCAGTGCAGCGATCAGGCTAAAAATCAGCATTTCTGCGCATGTTGTGGTTGTGCACAGGTTGCAGCAAAGGTTTCAGTCACACTGACGGCCGCAAGAAGATTTACATGAAGTAGGTGTTTCTGGGTGTCAACTGACCGTTTTCAGGCATTGTTTGCAAAAACGCAGGCATGGCTGGGCGGGTGTATGACGTCAAATCCGGACACAAATAGGCTGAAGTGATCGCAAGCGCTGAGTAGGTTCAGAGCTACTCAGAAACAGCACAAACTGTTTTTGTAGAGTGCGGCTGCACAGGAGTTCACACTTCTGCTAAGCTAGAATACACTCCCCAGTGGGCGGCGGCATAGTTTGTACGGCTGCACAGGCGGTCACACTTCTGCTACGCTAAAACACATTCTCCAGTGGGCGGCAGGATAGTTTGTACGGCTGCACAGGCGTTCACACTTCTGCTACGCTAAAACACATTCCCCAGTGGGCGGCGGCATAGTTTGTACGGCTGCACAGGCGTTCACACTTCTGCTAAGATAGAATACACTCCCCAGTGGGCGGCGGCATAGTTTGTACGGCTGCACAGGCGTTCACACTTCTGCTAAGCTAAAATACACTCCCCAGTGGGCGGCGGCATAGTTTGTACGGCTGCACAAGCGTTCACACTTCTGCTACGCTAAAACACACTCCCCAGTGGGCGGCAGGATAGTTTGTACGGCTGCACAGGCGTTCACACTTCTGCTAAGCTAGAATACACTCCCCAGTGGGCGGCGGCATAGTTTGTACGGCTGCACAGGCGTTCACACTTCTGCTAAGCTAGAATACACTCCCCAGTGGACGGCGGCATAGTTTGTACGGATGCACAGGCGTTCACACTTCTGCTAAGATAGAATACACTCCCCAGTGGGCGGCAGGATAGTTTGTACGGCTGCACAGGCGTTCACACTTCTGCTACGCTAAAACACATTCCCCAGTGGGCGGCGGCATAGTTTGTACGGCTGCACAGGCGTTCACACTTCTGCTAAGCTAGAATACACTCCCCAGTGGACGGCGGCATAGTTTGCACGGCTGCACAGGCGTTCACACTTCTGCTAAGCTAGAATACACTCCCCAGTGGACGGCTGCATAGTTTGTACGGCTGCACAGGCGTTCACACTTCTGCTAAGCTAAAATACACTCCCCAGTGGGCGGCGGCATAGTTTGTACGGCTGCACAGGCGTTCACACTTCTGCTACGCTAAAACACATTCCCCAGTGGACGGCGGCATAGTTTGTACGGCTGCACAGGCGTTCACACTTCTGCTAAGCTAGAATACACTCCCCAGTGGACGGCTGCATAGTTTGCACGGCTGCACAGGCGTTCACACTTCTGCTAAGCTAGAATACACTCCCCAGTGGGCGGCGGCATAGTTTGCACGGCTGCACAGGCGTTCACACTTCTGCTAAGCTAGAATACACTCCCCAGTGGACGGCTGCATAGTTTGCACGGCTGCACAGGCGTTCACACTTCTGCTAAGCTAGAATACACTCCCCAGTGGACGGCTGCATAGTTTGTACGGCTGCACAGGCGTTCACACTTCTGCTAAGCTAAAATACACTCCCCAGTGGGCGGCGGCATAGTTTGTACGGCTGCACAGGCGTTCACACTTCTGCTACGCTAAAACACATTCCCCAGTGGACGGCGGCATAGTTTGTACGGCTGCACAGGCGTTCACACTTCTGCTAAGCTAGAATACACTCCCCAGTGGACGGCTGCATAGTTTGCACGGCTGCACAGGCGTTCACACTTCTGCTAAGCTAGAATACACTCCCCAGTGGGCGGCGGCATAGTTTGCACGGCTGCACAGGCGTTCACACTTCTGCTAAGCTAGAATACACTCCCCAGTGGACGGCTGCATAGTTTGCACGGCTGCACAGGCGTTCACACTTCTGCTAAGCTAGAATACACTCCCCAGTGGGCGGCGGCATAGTTTGCACGGCTGCACAGGCGTTCACACTTCTGCTAAGCTAGAATACACTCCCCAGTGGACGGCTGCATAGTTTGCACGGCTGCACAGGCGTTCACACTTCTGCTAAGCTAGAATACACTCCCCAGTGGGCGGCGGCATAGTTTGCACGGCTGCACAGGCGTTCACACTTCTGCTAAGCTAGAATACACTCCCCAGTGGACGGCTGCATAGTTTGTACGGCTGCTAAAACCAGCCAGCGAGCGATCAACTCGGAATGACCACCATTGGCTCTGACTGATTAAACAGCAATAGCTAAAATGCATCCAGAAAGTATTCACAGCGCTTCACTTTTTACACATTTTGTTATAAAAAAGGTGTTACTATCTTTGTATCTCAATAGATCTTTTCTATCCATCTCTTCAATTTTTGCAATATCTGCTTCCAATTTTTCTTTTTATAACCTTTCTCCAGAAAGTTCTTCATCATGTCTTCACTTTGTGAAGACATGATGAAGAACTTTCTGGAGAAAATTGAACAGATGGATAGAAAGAATCTATTGAGATACAAAGATAGTAACACCTTTCCATGTCTCCCATTCATCACCTAATTCAATAGCAATTCAAAAGTGATTGAAGAAATGCTAAATAAACACCGGCACATCCTGCACTTAGATGAAACACTACGTCACATCCTCCCAGAAAGGCCAAAGGTTGTGTACCGGAAAGCCAAAAGCGTGAAACAACTTTTGGTCTCAAGCCATCTCAAGAACGAAGCACGAGGGATCTCTAAAAACAACAAGGGCTACTATAGATGTCTGAACTGTAAAGCATGCAAGAACAACAAGGAGAAGTCTACCAGACCAACCAATATCTTCACATCATCTGCAACAGGAAAGATATATACCATTTATGACTCGTGCGATACAGGAGTTATATACATAGCCACCTGCCCCTGTGGCTATCAATATGTCGGCCGGACAAAAAGAAAAGCGAAGATAAGATTTGCTGAGCACATTTATAATGTAAATAAAGGCCTCAAATCACATAGCCTATCAAATCATTTCCTTGAGAAACTGGACTCATTCTTACCCATTCAAAAAGTAATTAGAAACTGGAGAGGAGGAGTCATAACTACTGATTTAAGAAAGCAAATGGATATTTGAACTAAAAACTTTACAACCATCCGGACACAACACTGATATTGAACTCAACGCCTTTTTATAACATACACGCTACTTTACACTAAGTGGCACCTGTATGTATATTTTTTTTCTATTTTTATTATATATATATTTTTATAATTTTTTATTTTTAATTTTAACTAAAAATAAAAATGGAGAACCTTGTATTAAAACATTTCCATGTGCTTCCCGCACTTTTTGATGTCACTTCGGGCCGGAAGTCCCTGTTTTCCCAAAGGAAATTTTAGTATAAATAAAGGATATTTTAACTAAGTAGCCACCTTTAAAAAGTGCTTTGAA
Organism: Pseudophryne corroboree; assembly: GCF_028390025.1. NCBI lineage: Eukaryota > Metazoa > Chordata > Amphibia > Anura > Myobatrachidae > Pseudophryne > Pseudophryne corroboree. The sequence continues at coordinate 3,373,709 of NC_086448.1, forward strand.
TAGCACGCAACACGTTGGTGGACAAGTGGGACTTCAGAGGAGAGCAACACGCTGCCGCCAAGCAGCTCCGGCGGTACACGGACTGACGTCACCTCCCGGCTTTGCAGTTACACCTTTCTCCGGCTGGACGCAGCGGTGAGCTCAGCGATTAACACCGCCGGCCACGGACAGCCCTAACATCTACGGCTGAGGAATCCCGTGGGTAAGGTAGGGACAGTTAGGCTCCGGACATCCAACTCTGAATACCACCAACTTATATCTCTCTCAAAAGAGCTGTAAACAATCGTGTTTTTCAAAAACTAATTATAATTTTTTTACAGGTGCCACATACATTTTGTTATGTTGCAGCCTTATTCCAAAATGGAATAAATTCATTTTTTCCCTCAAAATTCTGCACACAATACCCCAGAATGACAACATGAAAAAAGTGTTTTTGAGATTTTTGAAACTTTATTAAAAAATAAAAAACTAAGAAATCACATGTACATAAGTATTCACAACCTTTGCTCAATACTTTGTTGATGCACCTTTGGCAGCAATTACAGCCTCAAGTCTTTTTGGATATGATGCCACAAGCTTGGCACACCTATCTTTGGGCAGTTTCGCCCATTCCTCTTTGCAGCACCTCTCAAGCTCCATCAGGTTGGATGGGAAGCGTTGGTGCACAGCCATTTTCAGATCTCTCCAGAGATGTTCATTCGGATTCAAGTCTGGGCTCCGGCTGGGCCACTCAAGGACATTCACAGAGTTGTCCTGAAGCCACTCCTTTGATATCTCGGCTGTGTGCTTAGGGTCGTTGTCCTGATGAAAGATGAACCGTCGCCCCAGTCTGAGGTCAAGAGCGCTCTGGAGCAGGTTTTCATCCAGGATGTGTCTGTACATTGCTGCATTCATCTTTCCCTCTATCCTGACTAGTCTCCCAGTTCCTGCCCCTGAAAAACATCCCCACAGCATGCTGCTGCCACCACCATGCTTCACTGTAGGGATGGTATTGGCCTGGTGATGAGCTGTGCATGGTTTCCTCCAAACATGACGCCTGGCATTCACGCCAAAGAGTTCCATCTTTGTCTCATCAGACCAGAGAATTTTGTTTCTCAGGGTCCAAAAGTCCTTCAAGTGCATTTTGGCAAACTCCAGGCGGGCTGCCATGCGCTTTTTACTAAGGAGTGGCTTCCGTCTGGCCACTCTACCATACTGGCCTGATTGGTGGATTGCTGCAGAGATGGTTGTCCTTCTGGAAGGTTCCCCTCTCTCCACAGAAGAATGCTCTAGCTCTGACAGAGTGACCATCGGGTTCTTGGTCACCTCGCTGACTAGGGACCTTCTCCCCCGATTGCTCAGTTTAGACAGCCGGCCAGCTCTAGGAAGAGTCCTGGTGGTTCCGAACTTCTTCCATTTACGGATCATGGAGGCCACTGTGCTCATTGGGACCTTCAAAGCAGCAGATATTTTTCTGTACCCTTCCCCAGATTTTTGCCGCGAGACAATCCTGTCTCTGAGGTCTACAAACAATTCCTTTGACTTCATGCTTGGTTTGTGCTCAGACATGCACTGTCAAGTGTGGGACCTTGTGGAGTGGCACATATAGCGGATTGTGCCAGTAATGACGCATGCGACACACTGCGCTCTGCAGTCAGCATGTTACTGGGGTGTAATGGGGCAAAGTGCAGGTCATTATAGAAATACGTGAGCGCTGGTCACAGACAATGGGGGGTGCAGGACCCTCAGGAGGTACGCAGTCACTTCCCCCTTTACTACTCCCAATATCCTCTAGGAAATGATACATTTATATAATACATCGGGGTAAATTTACTAAGGTCCCGATTTTGACCGAGATGCCGTTTTTTCATCAAAGTGTCATCTCGGTAATTTACTAAGCAATAATCACGGCAGTGATGAGGGCATTCGTAATTTTATGGAAGTCCAACAAAAAAAATACAAATGAATACACCATCGGTCAAAACGCGGCTGTTTAAGTATGAATCTCGGTCATTTACTAAGAAGTGCAAAGCAAAAAAAAACAAAACACTGCCGTAAAAAAATACAACTCGTAAAAAAGTGCTTAAAAAAAAACAGACCTGCTTTTTTTTCCGTGATTGGATAGGCATGCAGGGATCCATGAGATCCTTGCATGTATATCAGTGGGAAGGGGTGGGAAAGTGATTATTTTCTCAAAAAAAATTGCGTGGGGGTCCCCCCTCCTAAGCATAACCAGCCTCGGGCTCTTTGAGCCGATCCTGGTTGCAGAAATATGGGAAAAAAATTGACAGGGGTTCCCCCATATTTAAGCAACCAGCATTGGGCTCTGCGCCTGGTCCTGGTTCCAAAAATACGGGGGACAAAAAGAGTAGGGGTCCCCCGTATTTTTAAAACCAGCACCGGGCTCCACTAGCTGGACAGATAATGCCACAGCCGGGGGTCACTTTTATATAGTGCCCTGCGGCCGTGGCATCAAAAATCCAACTAGTCACCCCTGGCCGGGGTACACTGGGGGAGTGGGGACCCCTTCAATCAAGAGGTCCACCCCCCAGCCACCCAAGGGCCAGGGGTGAAGCCCGAGGCTGTCCCCCCCCATCCAATGGGCTGCGGATGGGGGGGCTGATAGCCTTTTGTGATAATGAAAAGATATTGTTTTTAGTAGCAGTACTACAAGGCCCAGCAAGCCTCCCCCGCATGCTGGTACTTGGAGAACCACAAGTACCAGCATGCGGCGGAAAAACGGGCCCGCTGGTACCTGTAGTACTACTACTAAAAAAATACCCAAAAAAAGACAAGACACACACACCGTGAAAGTAAAGATTTATTACATACATGCACACAAACATACATACATACTTACCTTATGTTCACACGCAGGTCGGTCCTCTTCTCCAGTAGAATCCAAGGGGTACCTGTTGAATAAATTCTACTCACCAGATCGCGGGTCCCAGGGTCCTCGGGGCATCCATTTGTAATCCACGTACTTGCATAAAATAAGAAAACGGAAAGCCGAGCCACGAACTGAAAGGGGCCCCATGTTTTCACATGGGACTCCTTTCCCCGAATGCCAGAAACCCACTCTGACTTCTGTCTAAGTGGGTTTCTTCAGCCAATCAGGGAGCGCTACGCTGTAGCACCCTCCTGATCGGCTGTGTGCTCCTGTACTGTCTGACAGGCGGCACACGGCAGTGTTACAATGTAGCGCCTATGTGCTCCATTGTAACCAATGGTGGGAACTTTGTAGTCAGCGGTTGACCGAAAGTGACCTCACCGCTGAGCAGAAAGTTCCCACCATTGGTTACAATGAAGCGCATAGGCGCTACATTGTAACACTGCCGTGTGCCGCCTGTCAGACAGTACAGGAGCACACAGCCGATCAGGAGGGTGCTACAACGTGGCGCTCCCTGATTGGCTGAAGAAACCCACTTAGACAGAAGTCAGAGTGGGTTTCTGGCATTCGGGGAAAGGAGTCCCATGTGAAAACATGGGGCCCCTTTCAGTTCGTGGCTCGGCTTTCCGTTTTGTTATTTTATTCAAGTACCTGGATTACAAATGGTTGCCCCGCGGACCCTGGGACCCTGGATCTGGTGAGTAGAATTTATTCAACAGGTACCCCTTGGATTCTACTGGAGAACAGGACCGACCCTCGTGTGAACATAAGGTAAGTATGTATGTATGTTTGTGTGGATGTATGTAATAAATCTTTACTTTCACGGTGTGTGTGTCTTGTCTTTTTTTGGGTATTTTTTTAGTAGTAGTACTACAGGTACCAGCGGGCCCGTTTTTCCGCCGCATGCTGGTACTTGTGGTTCTCCAAGTACCAGCATGCGGGGGAGGCTTGCTGGGCCTTGTAGTACTGCTACTAAAAACAATATCTTTTCATTATCACAAAAGGCTATCAGCCCCCCCATCCGCAGCCCATTGGATGGGGGGGGACAGCCCCGGGCTTCACCCCTGGCCCTTGGGTGGCTGGGGGGGGACCCCTTGATTGAAGGGGTCCCCACTCCCCCAGGGTACCCCGGCCAGGGGTGACTAGTTGGATTTTTGATGCCACGGCCGCAGGGCACTATATAAAAGTGACCCCCGGGCTGTGGCATTATCTGTCCAGCTAGTGGAGCCCGGTGCTGGTTTTAAAAATACGGGAGACCCCTACTCTTTTTGTTCCCCGTATTTTTGGAACCAGGACCAGGCGCAGAGCCCGATGCTGGTTGCTTAAATATGGGGGAACCCCTGTCAATTTTTTTCCCATATTTCTGCAACCAGGATCGGCTCAAAGAGCCCGAGGCTGGTTATGCTTAGGAGGGGGGACCCCACGCAATTTGTTTTTAAGTTTTACAGTGTTTATTGAAAAGAAAAAAAAATGAACCCCAGCACGGATCACACAGATCCGGCCGAGATTCATTTTGAAAAAGTCGGCAGTGTTTTGCTAATCACTGCCGTAAAAAACTGAAAAAAAAAACGAATGACATAGACATCGGAAAACCCGAAAAGACAAAATACGGCAGCTTAGTAAATTAGTCGTAATAAATTCAAAAAGTTGCAGTTTTACACTTTCGATGTCATTCGTGATTGAACTTTGACCTGAAACGGGAAAATACGAATCTTAGTAAATTTACCCCATCATCTGTAATATGAACACCTGCCCCCGTACCCCATGAGTGGCGAACCAGCGGTTCTGGACTCAGAGCGCTACAGAACTGGAGGTCTCCTGTATTTCCCAGCACGAGACGATTCCGGAGAACGCGGGGTTACAGACAGAGCCTCTCTTATCCGGGCGGAACGTTCACAATCTGGTAACTAAATAAATGTATGAGTGTCCCTGGCCCCGGCGTGTCATCTGTCCTCCACAGATCAGAGATGGATAACGCCATCGTCCTTGTTACAGCGACGGGATGCCAGAGACCCACAATACAGCGGCGCAGTACACGGACAGGTCTCTTCTCACGCCATCTGCAATTGTGACCATAAGCAAAGTGCCCCAATCAGCAGCAGCCTGTTCCCCCGAATTACCCCGGGCTCAGGGAACACACGTCACACGCACATAACCACTTACCTGCATCCAAAGCACGCAGCTCCAGGATCCGGTGTAACGTCCAGCGTCATAAGTACGGCGTGGTACCTGCTGACCCGCACCGCTGTGTGTGCACATATGACGCTGGACATTACACCGGATCCGGGAAAATAAGTACGGCGTGGTACCTGCTGACCCGTACCGCTGTGTGTGCACATATGACGCTGGACATTACACCGGATCCGGGAAAATAAGTACGGCGTGGTACCTGCTGACCCGCACCGCTGTGTGTGCACATATGACGCTGGACATTACACCGGATCCGGGATAATAAGTACGGCGTGGTACCTGCTGACCCGCACCGCTGTGTGTGCACATATGACGCTGGACATTACACCGGATCCGGGAAAATAAGTACGGCGTGGTACCTGCTGACCCGCACCGCTGTGTGTGCACATATGACGCTGGACATTACACCGGATCCGGGATAATAAGTACGGCGTGGTACCTGCTGACCCGCACCGGTGTGTGTGCACATAGGACGCTGGACATTACACCGGATCCGGGAAAATAAGTACGGCGTGGTACCTGCTGACCCGCACCGCTGTGTGTGCACATATGACGCTGGACATTACACCGGATCCGGGAAAATAAGTACGGCATGGTACCTGCTGACCCGCACCGCTGTGTGTGCACATATGACGCTGGACATTACACCGGATCCGGGATAATAAGTACGGCGTGGTACCTGCTGACCCGCACCGGTGTGTGTGCACATATGACGCTGGACATTACACCGGATCCGGGAAAATAAGTACGGCGTGGTACCTGCTGACCCGCACCGCTGTGTGTGCACATATGACGCTGGACATTACACCGGATCCGGGAAAATAAGTACGGCGTGGTACCTGCTGACCCGCACCGCTGTGTGTGCACATATGACGCTGGACATTACACCGGATCCGGGATAATAAGTACGGCGTGGTACCTGCTGACCCGCACCGCTGTGTGTGCACATATGACGCTGGACATTACACCGGATCCGGGAAAATAAGTACGGCATGGTACCTGCTGACCCGCACCGCTGTGTGTGCACATATGACGCTGGACATTACACCGGATCCGGGATAATAAGTACGGCATGGTACCTGCTGACCCGCACCGCTGTGTGTGCACATATGACGCTGGACATTACACCGGATCCGGGATAATAAGTACGGCGTGGTACCTGCTGACCCGCACCGCTGTGTGTGCACATATGACACTGGACATTACACCGGATCCGGGATAATAAGTACGACATGGTACCTGCTGACCCGCACCGCTGTGTGTGCACATATGACGCTGGACATTACACCGGATCCGGGATAATAAGTACGGCATGGTACCTGCTGACCCGCACCGGTGTGTGTGCACATATGACGCTGGACATTACACCGGATCCGGGATAATAAGTACGGCGTGGTACCTGCTGACCCGCACCGCTGTGTGTGCACATATGACGCTGGACATTACACCGGATCCGGGAAAATAAGTACGGCGTGGTACCTACTGACCCGCACCGCTGTGTGTGCACATATGACGCTGGACATTACACCGGATCCGGGATAATAAGTACGGCGTGGTACCTGCTGACCCGTACCGCTGTGTGTGCACATATGACGCTGGACATTACACCGGATCCGGGATAATAAGTACGGCGTGGTACCTGCTGACCCGCACCGCTGTGTGTGCACATATGACGCTGGACATTACACCGGATCCGGGATAATAAGTACGGCGTGGTACCTGCTGACCCGTACCGCTGTGTGTGCACATATGACGCTGGACATTACACCGGATCCGGGATAATAAGTACGGCGTGGTACCTGCTGACCCGTACCGCTGTGTGTGCACATATGACGCTGGACATTACCGTAACACAATAAAAGTTCTTGTGAATGACTGGACACAGATGTGCGCAGCTCTAAAAAGACCACTTCCCCGCTATTGGTAGTCGCACCCCCCAGCAGTAGTATACACTATACGTGTTGTGGGGTAACCAGCGATTGTGTCTTACCGCAAAGTCTGAGTGCCGATCCGTCTCGTACATAACAGACTGTCTGGGGAACATCGGGCAAGCTGGGACTTGTGGTACCGATAAAATAGAAACTACAGGAGAAACCAATTATTGTGCAAATCCGCACTATAAACAGATCACTGCCCACTACTCACTCACCTATCGCCCAATGCACTCTACTCTCCCGTCACCCCACGCCCCACCTCACTGTGCCACGCTCTCCCCTCTCCTTGCACCGTTCTCACCTTCTGCACCCCCCGCTCTCACGTCTCTCCCCTCTCCTTGCAAACCACTCTCCCCTCTCTCTCTCCTGCACCCCACTCTCCCCTCTCTCTCTCCTGCACCCCACTCTCCCCCCTCTCTCTCTCCTGCACCCCACTCTCCCCTCTCTCTCCTGCACCCCACTCTCCCCCCTCTCTCTCTCCTGCACCCCACTCTCCCCCCTCTCTCTCTCCTGCACCCCACTCTCCCCTCTCTCTCTCTCCTGCACCCCACTCTCCCCCCTCTCTCTCTCCTGCACCCCACTCTCCCCTCTCTCTCTCTCCTGCACCCCACTCTCCCCCCTCTCTCTCCTGCACCCCACTCTCCCCTCTCTCTCCTGCACCCCACTCTCCCCCCTCTCTCTCTCCTGCACCCCACTCTCCCCCCTCTCTCTCTCCTGCACCCCACTCTCCCCTCTCTCTCTCTCCTGCACCCCACTCTCCCCTCTCTCTCTCCTGCACCCCACTCTCCCCCCTCTCTCTCTCCTGCACCCCACTCTCCCCTCTCTCTCTCCTGCACCCCACTCTCCCCTCTCTCTCTCCTGCACCCCACTCTCCCCCCTCTCTCTCTCCTGCACCCCACTCTCCCCTCTCTCTCTCCTGCACCCCACTCTCCCCTCTCTCTCTCTCCTGCACCCCACTCTCCCCCCTCTCTCTCTCCTGCACCCCTCTCCCCTCTCTCTCTCTCCTGCACCCCATTCTCCCCTCTCTCTCTCCTGCACCCCACTCTCCCCTCTCTCTCCTGCACCCCACTCTCCCCTCTCTCTCTCCTGCACCCCACTCTCCCCCCTCTCTCTCTCCTGCACCCCACTCTCCCCTCTCTCTCTCCTGCACCCCACTCTCCCCTCTCTCTCTCCTGCACCCCACTCTCCCCCCTCTCTCTCTCCTGCACCCCACTCTCCCCTCTCTCTCCTGCACCCCACTCTCCCCCCTCTCTCTCTCCTGCACCCCACTCTCCCCTCTCTCCTGCACCCCACTCTCCCCTCTCTCTCTCCTGCACCCCACTCTACCATCTCTCTCCTGCACCCCACTCTCCCCTCTCTCTCTCCTGCACCCAACTCTCCGCTGCACCCCACTCTCCCCTCTCTCTCTCCTGCACCCCACTCTCCCCTCTCTCTCTCCTGCACCCCACTCTCCCCTCTCTCTCTCCTGCACCCCACTACCCCTCTCTCTCTCCTGCACCCCACTCTCCCCTCTCTCTCTCCTGCACCCCACTCTACCATCTCTCTCCTGCACCCCACTCTCCCCCCTCTCTCTCTCCTGCACCCCACTCTCCCCTCTCTCTCTCCTGCACCCCACTCTCCCCCTCTCTCTCTCCTGCACCCCACTCTCCCCTCTCTCTCTCCTGCACCCCACTCTACCATCTCTCTCCTGCACCCCACTCTACCATCTCTCTCCTGCACCCCACTCTCCCCTCTCTCTCTCCTGCACCCCACTCTCCCCCCTCTCTCTCTCCTGCACCCCACTCTCCCCCCTCTCTCTCTCCTGCACCCCACTCTCCCCTCTCTCTCTCCTGCACCCCACTCTCCCCCCTCTCTCTCTCCTGCACCCCACTCTCCCCTCTCTCTCTCCTGCAACCCACTCTCCCCCCTCTCTCTCCTGCACCACACTCTACCATCTCTCTCCTGCACCCCACTCTTCCCTCTCGCACCTACACCCCTCTCCTCTCTCTCTCCTGCACCTCACACTCTCCCCTTATTCTCCTGCACCCCACTCTCCCCTCTCTCTCCTGCACCCCACTCCCCTCTCTCTCTCCCCTGCACCCCACTCCCCCTCTCTCTACTGCACCCCACTCTCCCCTCTCTCTACTGCACCCCACTCTCCCCTCTCTCCCTCTACTGCACCCCACTCTCCCTCTACTGCACCCCACTCTCCCTCTACTGCACCCCACTCTCCCCTCTCTCCTGCACCCCACTCACACCTCTATCATGCACTCCACTCTCCCCTCTCTCTCTCCCCTGCACCCCACTCTCCCCTCTCTCTCTCTCTCCTGCACCCCACTCTCCCCTCTCTCTCTCCCCTGCACCCCACTCTCCAATCTCTCTCCTGCACTCCACTCTCCCCTCTCTCTCTCCCCTGCACCCCACTCTCCCCTCTCTCTCTCCCCTGCACCCCACTCTCCCCTGCACCCCACTCTCCCCTCTCTCTCCCCCCTGCACCCCACTCTCCCCTGCACCCCACTCTCCTCTCTCTCTCTCTCTCTCTCTCTCCTGCACCCCACACTCCTGTGACTCCTGCACCCCACTCTCCCCTCTCTCTCCTGCACCCCACTCTCCCCTCTCTCTCTCCTGCACCCCACTCTCCCCTCTCTCTCTCTCCTGCACCCCACTCTCTTACACCCCACTCAAATCTCTCTCTCCTGCACCCCTCTCCCTCTAATGCACCCCACTCTCTCCTGCACCCCACCCTCCTCTCTCCTGCACCCCACTGTCCCTTCTCTCTTGCACCCCTCTCTCTCTCCTGCACCCCACTCTCTCCCCTGCACCCCACTCTCCCCTCTCTCTCCCCTGCACCCCACTCTCCCCTCTCTCTTTCCTGCACCCCACTCTCCCCTCGCTCTCTCCCCTGCACCCCACTCTCCCCTCTCTCTCCCCTGCACCCCACTCTCCCCTCTCTCTCCCCTGCACCCCACTCTCCCCTCTCTCTCTACCCTGCACCCCACTCTCCCCTCTCTCTCTACCCTGCACCCCACTCTCCCCTCTCTCTCTACCCTGCACCCCACTCTCCCCTCTCTCTCCTGCACCCAACACTCCTGTGACTCCTGCACCTCACTCTCCCCTCTCTCTCTCTCCCCTGCACCCCACTCTCCTGTGACTCCTGCACCCCACTCTCCCCTCTCTCTCCTGCACCCCACTCTCCTGTGACTCCTGCACCCAACACTCCTGTGACTCCTGCACCTCACTCTCCCCTCTCTCTCTCTCCCCTGCACCCCACTCTCCTGTGACTCCTGCACCCCACTCTCCCCTCTCTCTCCTGCACCCCACTCTCCTGTGACTCCTGCACCCCACTCTCCTGTGACTCCTGCACCCCACTCTCCCCTCTCTCCTGCACCCCACTCTTCCCTCTCTCTCTACTGCACCCCACTCTCCTGTGACTCCTGCACCTCTCTCCCCTCTCTCTCTCTCCCCTGCACCCCATTCTCCTCTGACTCCTGCACCCCACTCTGCCCTCTCTCTCTCTCTCCTGCACCCCACTCTCCTGTGACTCCTGCACCCCACTCTCCTCTCTCTCTCTCTCCTGCACCCCACTCTCCTGTGACTCCTGCACCCCACTCTGCCCTCTCTCTCTCTCTCTCTCTCCTGCACCCCACTCTCCTGTGACTCCTGCACCTCACTCTCCCCTCTCTCTCTCCCCTGCACCCCATTCTCCTCTGACTCCTGCACCCCACTCTGCCCTCTCTCTCCTGCACCCCACTCTCCCCTCTCTCTCTCCTGCACCCCACTCTCCTGTGACTCCTGCACCCCACTCTCCCCTCTCTCTCTCTCTCTCTCTCTCCTGCACCCCACTCTCCTCTGACTCCTGCACCCCACTCTCCCCTCTCTCTCTCTCCTGCACCCCACTCTCCAATCTCTCTCTTTCTCCTGCACCCCACTCTCCCCTCTCTCTCTCCTACACCCCACTCTCCCCTCTCTCTCTCTCTCCTGCACCCCACTCTCCCCTCTCTCTCCTGCACCCCTCTCCCCTGCACCCCACTCCCTCTCTCTACTGCACCCCACTCTCCCCTCTCTCCCCTGCACCCCACTCTCCCCTCTCTCTCTCCAGCACACCACTCTCCCCTCTCTCCTGCACCCCACTCTCCCCTGCACCCCACTCCCCCTCTCTCTACTGCACCCCACTCTCCCCTCTCTCTCCTGCACCCCAATCTCCTCTCTCTCTCCTGCACCCCACTCTCCCTCTACTGCACCCCACTCTCCCCTCTCTCTCCTGCACCCCACTCTCTCTCCTGCACCCCACTCTCCCCTGCACCCCAATCTCCTCTCTCTCTCCTGCACCCCACTCTCCCTCTACTGCACCCCACTCTCCCCTGCACCCCTCTCTCTCCTGCACCCCACTCTCACCTCTCTCTCTCCCCTGCACCCCACTCTCCCCTCTCTCCCCTGCACCCCACTCTCCAATCTCTCTCCTGCACCCCACTCTCCAATCTCTCTCCTGCACCCCACTCTCTCCCCTGCACTCCACTCTCACCTCTCTCTCTCCCCTGCACCCCACTCCCCTCTCTCTCCCCTGCACCCCACTCTCCCCTCTCTCTCCCCTGCACCCCACTCTCCCCTCTCTATCACCCCTGCACCGCACACTCCCCTCTCTCTCTCTCTCTCCTGCACCCCACACTCCTGTGACTCCTGCACCCTGCACCCCACTCTCCCCTCTCTCTCTCTCTCCTGCATCCCACTCTCCCCTCTCTCCCCTGCACCCCACTCTACCCTCTCTCTCTCTCTCTCCTGCACCCCACTCTCCTGTGACTCCTGCACCCCACTCTCCCCTCTCCCCCTCCTGCACCCCACTCTCCCCTCTCTCTCTCCTGCACCCCACTCTCTTACACCCCACTCACATCTCTCTCTCTCCTGCACCCCTCTCCCTCTACTGCACCCCACTCACCTCTCCTGCACCCCTCTCTCTCTCTCCTGCACCCCACTCACACCTCTCTCCCCTCTCTCTCCTGCACCCCACTCTCCCCTCTCTCCTGCACCCCACTCTCTCCCCTGCACCCCACTCTCCCCTCTCTCCCCTGCACCCCACTCTCCCCTGCACCCCACTCTCCCCTGCACCCCACTCTCCCCTCTCTCCCCTGCACCCCACTCTCCCCTCTCTCTTTCCTGCACCCCACTCTCCCCTCTCTCTCCCCTGCACCCCACTCTCCCCTCTCTCTCCCCTGCACCCCACTCTCCCCTCTCTCTCCCCTGCACCCCACTCTCCCCTCTCTCCCCTGCACCCCACTCTCCCCTCTCTCTCTCCTGCACCCCACTCTCCCCTCTCTCCCCTGCACCCCACTCTCCCCTCTCTCCCCTGCACCCCACTCTCCCCTCTCTCTTTCTTGCACCCCACTCTCCCCTCTCTCCCCTGCACCCCACTCTCCCCTGCACCCCACTCTCCCCTCTCTCTCCCCTGCACCCCACTCTCCCCTCTCTCTCCCCTGCACCCCACTCTCCCCTCTCCCCTGCACCCCACTCTCCCCTCTCTCTCTCCTGCACCCCACACTCCTGTGACTCCTGCGCCCCACTCTCCCCTCTCTCTCCTGCGCCCCACTCTCCCCTGCGCCCCACTCTCCCCTCTCTCTCTCTCCTGCACCCAACACTCCTGTGACTCCTGCACCCCACTCTCACCTCTCTCCCCTGCACCCCATTCTCCCCTCTCTCTCCTGCACCCCACTGTACCCCACTCTCCCCCCTCTCTCTCTCCTGCACCCCACTGTCCCCTCTCTCTCCCCTGCACCAAACTCTCTCTCTCTCTCTCTCTTTCCTGCACCCCACACCTGTGACTCCTGCACCCCACTCTCCCCTGCACCCCACTCTCCCCCCTCTCCCTCTCTCTTGCACCCCTCTCCCCTGCACCCCACTCTCCCCTCTCTCTCCCCTACACCCCACTCTACCCTCTCTCTCTCCTGCACCCCACTCTCCCCCCTCTCTCTCTCTCCTGCACCCCACTCTTCCCTCTCTCTCCTGCACCCCACTCTCCCCTGCACCCCACTCTCCCCTCTCTCTCTCTACTGCACCCCACTCTCCTGTGACTCCTGCACCTCACTCTCCCCTCTCTCTCCTGCACCCCACTCTCCCCTCTCTCTCTACTGCACCCCACTCTTCCCTCTCTCTCTACTGCACCCCACTCTCCTGTGACTCCTGCACCCCACTCTCCCCTCTCTCTCTCCTGCACCCCACTCTTCCCTCTCTCTCTCCTGCACCCCACTCTCCTGTGACTCCTGCACCTCACTCTCCTCTCTCTCTCCTGCACCCCACTCTCCTGTGACTCCTGCACCTCACTCCCCTCTCTCTCTCTCTCCCCTGCACCCCACTCTCCTGTGACTACTGCACCCCACTCTCCCCTCTCTCTCTCCTGCACCCCACTCTCCTGTGACTCCTGCACCTCACTCCCCTCTCTCTCTCCCCTGCACCCCACTCTCCTGTGACTACTGCACCCCACTCTCCCCTCTCTCTCTCCTGCACCCCACTCTCCTGTGACTACTGCACCCCACTCTCCCCTCTCTCTCTCTCCTGCACCCCACTCTCCTGTGACTACTGCACCCCACTCTCCCCTCTCTCTCTCCTGCACCCCACTCTCCTGTGACTCCTGCACCCCACTCTCTCTCCTGCACCCCACTCTCCCCTCTCTCTCTACTGCACCCCACTCTCCCCTCTCTCTCTCCTGCACCCCACTCTCCTGTGACTCCTGCACCTCACTCTCCCCTCTCTCTCTCCTGCACCCCACTCTCCTGTGACTCCTGCACCTCACTCCCCTCTCTCTCTCTCTCTCCTGCACCCCACTCTCCTGTGACTACTGCACCCCACTCTCCCCTCTCTCTCCTGCACCCCACTCTCCTGTGACTCCTGCACCTCACTCCCCTCTCTCTCTCTCTCTCTCTCTCTCCCCTGCACCCCACTCTCCTGTGACTACTGCACCCCACTCTCCCCTCTCTCTCTCTCTCCTGCACCCCACTCTCCTGTGACTACTGCACCCCACTCTCCCCTCTCTCCTGCACCCCACTCTCCTGTGACTCCTGCACCTCACTCTCCCTCTCTCTCTGTCCTGCACCTCACTCTCCCCTCTCTCTCTCTCCTGCACCCCTCTCCTGTGACTCCTGCACCCCACTCTCCCCTCTCTCTCTCTCTCTCCTGCACCTCACTCTCCCCTCTCTCTCTCTCTCCTGCACCCCACACTCATGTGACTCCTGCACCCCACTCTTCCCTCTCTCTCCTGCACCCCACTCTCCCCTCTCTCTCCTGCACCCCACTCTCCTGTGACTCCTGCACCTCACTCTCCCCTCTCTCTCTCTCTCCTGCACCCCACTCTCCTGTGACTCCTGCACCCCACTCTCCCCTCTCTCTCTCCTGCACCCCACTCTTCCCTCTCTCTCTCCTGCACCCCACTCTCCTGTGACTCCTGCACCCCACTCTCCCCTCTCTCTCTCTCTCCTGCACCCCACTCTCCCCTCTCTCTCTACTGCACCCCACTCTTCCCTCTCTCTCTACTGCACCCCACTCTCCTGTGACTCCTGCACCTCACTCTCCCCTCTCTCTCTCCTGCACCCCACTCTCCCCTCTCTCTCTACTGCACCCCACTCTTCCCTCTCTCCCCTGCACCCCACTCTCCTGACTCCTGCACCTCAATCTCCCCTCTCCCTCTCCCCTGCACCCCACTCTTCCCTCTCTCTCTCTCCCCTGCACCCCACTCTCCTGTGACTCCTGCACCTCAATCTCCCCTCTCTCTCTCCTGCACCCCACTCTCCTGTGACTCCTGCACCTCACTCTCCCCTCTCTCTCTCTCTCCTGCACCCCACTCTTCCCTCTCTCTACTGCACCCCACTCTCCTGTGACTCCTGCACCTCACTCTCCCCTCTCTCTCTCCTGCACCCCACTCTTCCCTCTCTCTCTCTACTGCACCCCACTCTCCTGTGACTCCTGCACCCCACTCTCCCCTCTCTCTCTCTCTCTCCTGCACCCCACTCTCCTGTGACTACTGCACCTCACTCTCCCCTCTCCCCTGCACCCCACTCTCCCCTCTCTCTCTCTCCTGCACCCCACTCTCCCCTCTCTCTCTCTCCCCTGCACCCCACTCTCCTGTGACTCCTGCACCCCACTCTTCCCTCTCTCTCCCCCCCCTGCACCCCACTCTCCTGTGACTCCTGCACCTCAATCTCCCCTCTCTCTCTCCTGCACCCCACTCTCCTGTGACTCCTGCACCACTCTCCCCTCTCTCTCTCCTGCACCCCACACTCCTGTGACTCCTGCACCCCACTCTCCCCTCTCTCTCTCTCTCTCTCTCTCTCTCTCTCCTGCACCTCTCTCCCCTCTCTCTCTCTCCCCTGCACCCCACTCTCCTGTGACTCCTGCACCTCTCTCCCCTCTCTCTCTCCCCTGCACCCCACTCTCCTGTGACTCCTGCACCTCACTCTCCCCTCTCTCTCTCTCCTGCACCCCACTCTCCTGTGACTCCTGCACCCCACTCTCCCCTCTCTCTCTCCTGCACCCCACTCTTCCCTCTCTCTACTGCACCCCACTCTCCTGTGACTCCTGCACCTCACTCTCCCCTGCACCCCACTCTCCTGTGACTCCTGCACCCCACTCTCCCCTCTCTCTCCTGCACCCCACTCTTCCCTCTCTCTCTCCTGCACCCCACTCCTGTGACTCCTGCACCTCTCTCCCCTCTCTCTCTCTCTCTCCTGCACCCCACTCTCCTGTGACTCCTGCACCTCACTCTCCCCTCTCTCTCTCCTGCACCCCACTCTCCTGTGACTCCTGCACCCCACTCTCCCCTCTCTCTCTCTCCTGCACCCCACTCTTCCCTCTCTCTCTACTGCACCCCACTCTCCTGTACCTCACTCTCCCCTCTCTCTCCCCTGCACCCCACTCTCCTGTGACTCCTGCACCCCACTCTCCCCTCTCTCTCTCCTGCACCCCACTCTTCCCTCTCTCTCTACTGCACCCCACTCTCCTGTGACTCCTGCACCTCACTCTCCCCTCTCTCTCTCCTGCACCCCACTCTTCCCTCTCTCTCTCTCTCCTGCACCCCACTCTCCTGTGACTCCTGCACCCCACTCTCCCCTCTCTCTCTCTCCTGCACCCCACTCTCCCCTGCACCCCACTCTCCTGTGACTCCTGCACCTCAATCTCCCCTCTCCCTCTCCCCTGCACCCCACTCTTCCCTCTCTCTCTCTCCCCTGCACCCCACTCTCCTCTGACTCCTGCACCCCACTCTCCCCTCTCTCTCTCTCCTGCACCCCACTCTCCTGTGACTCCTGCACCTCAATCTCCCCTCTCTCTCTCCTGCACCCCACTCTCCTGTGACTCCTGCACCTCACTCTCCCCTCTCCCTCTCTCTCTCTCCCCTGCACCCCACTCTCCAGTGACTCTCCCCCTGTCTTCCCAGCAGTCTCCCAGGTCCCCGGGCTGCCGCATGTCACATACCGGTCTCAGAAACATGTCTCTCTGCCAGGATCAGGTCACGTGACTCCGGGATCACCTCCCCCAGAGACGGAGCCACGCCCCCGGCCTCCTATTCGCCGGACTCTGACAGAAACATTCCCCATGTGACCAGATTACCCTACCCGTAACACGCCTCCTTTATATCGCGTCCCTCGCCCCGCCCACTACACACGTCGCCTTCCCTCGACCCGCCCACTACACCCATCGCGTCCCTCGACCCGCCCACTACACCCATGGCGTTGTCCGCGGTCGGGACGGGCGGAGAGCTGGGTGTGTGACAGGGCGGTATTGGGGGGTGAATGTATGTAGCGGTGATAAGAGGGGAGGCGTTGCCCATGGAAACAATCAGCGTTGAAGTAGCATTTATCATTTGCACACTATACAGTTATACAGAGCAACTGATTGTTGCCATGGGCAACTTCTCCCCTCTTATCACCGCTTCATACATGGGAATAGGTGAGGTAGTCAGTGACCCGTACTGATATCTCCGGCCGTTACCGCGCTGATCACATGACATGCCGTCACCTACCTCAAAGGGCGGACTGTGGGCGGAGTCTGTCAAGTGGGCGGGATTACTGCTCAGAAGGCCTGATTATATGTATATAGGGCGTGGATTTGTGGGGAAGGGGCGTGGCCACATAATTGTGCATTACACCTCATTCACATTACACCACACAATACTGCCGCATATACACATTACACCAGGCAGAGCACCTTATACACATTGCACCAGGCAGAGCACCTTATACACATTACACCAGGCAGAGCACGTTATACACATTGCACCAGGCAGAGCACCTTATACACATTACACCACACAATACTGCCGCATATACACATTACACCAGGCAGAGCACCTTATACACATTACACCAGGTAGAGCACCTTATACACATTACATCAGGCAGAGCACGTTATACACATTGCACCAGGTAGAGCACCTTATACACATTACACCAGGCAGAGCACGTTATACACATTGCACCAGGTAGAGCACCTTATACACATTACACCAGGCAGAGCACCTTATACACATTACACCAGGTAGAGCACATTATACACATTACACCAGGCAGAGCACGTTATACACATTACACCAGGTAGAGCACATTATACACATTACACCAGGCAGAGCACGTTATACACATTACACCAGGTACAGCACGTTATACACATTGCACCAGGCAGAGCACGTTATACACATTACACCAGGTAGAGCACGTTATACACACTGCACCAGGCAGAGCACGTTATACACATTACACCAGGTACAACACATTACACCAGTTAGAGCACGTTATACACATTGCACCAGGCAGAGCACGTTATACACATTGCACCAGGTAGAGCACGTTATACACATTACACCAGGCAGAGCACGTTATACACATTACACCAGGCAGAGCACGTTATACACATTACACCAGGCAGAGCACCTTATACACATTGCACCAGGCAGAGCACGTTATACACATTACACCAGGCAGAGCACGTTATACACACTGCACCAGGCAGAGCACGTTATACACATTACACCAGGCAGAGCACGTTATACACACTGCACCAGGTAGAGCACGTTACACACATTGCACCAGGTAGAGCACGTTATACACATTACACCAGGCAGAGCACCTTATACACATTACACCAGGCAGAGCATGTTATACACATTACACCAGGTAGAGCACGTTACACACACTGCACCAGGCAGAGCACGTTATACACACTGCACCAGGTAGAGCACGTTATACACACTGCACCAGCTAGAGCACGTTATACACATTGCGCCAGGCAGAGCACGTTATACACATTGCACCAGGTAGAGCACGTTACACACATTGCACCAGGTAGAGCACGTTATACACATTGCACCAGGTAGAGCACGTTACACACATTACACCAGGCAGAGCACGTTACACACATTGCACCAGGCAGAGCACGTTATACACATTGCACCAGGCAGAGCACGTTATACACACTGCACCAGGCAGAGCACGTTACACACATTGCACCAGGTAGAGCACGTTATACACATTGCACCAGGCAGAGCACATTACACACATTGCACCAGGCAGAGCACGTTACACACATTGCACCAGGCAGAGCACGTTTTACGCATTGCACCAGGCAGAGCACAATATACACACTGCACCAGGCAGAGCACGTTACACACATTGCACCAGGTAGAGCACGTTATACACATTACACCAGGCAGAGCACCTTATACACATTACACCAGGCAGAGCACGTTATACACACTGCACCAGGCAGAGCACGTTACACACATTGCACCAGGTAGAGCACGTTATACACATTGCACCAGGTAGAGCACGTTACACACATTGCACCAGGTAGAGCACGTTATACACATTGCACCAGGTAGAGCACGTTACACACATTACACCAGGCAGAGCACGTTACACACATTGCACCAGGCAGAGCACGTTATACACATTGCACCAGGCAGAGCACGTTATACACACTGCACCAGGTAGAGCACCTTATACACATTACACCAGGCAGAGCACGTTATACACATTGCACCAGGTAGAGCACCTTATACACATTACACCAGGCAGAGCACCTTATACACATTACACCAGGTAGAGCACCTTATACACATTACACCAGGCAGAGCACGTTATACACATTACACCAGGTAGAGCACATTATACACATTACACCAGGCAGAGCACGTTATACACATTACACCAGGTACAGCACGTTATACACATTGCACCAGGCAGAGCACGTTATACACATTACACCAGGTAGAGCACGTTATACACACTGCACCAGGCAGAGCACGTTATACACATTACACCAGGTACAACACATTACACCAGTTAGAGCACGTTATACACATTGCACCAGGCAGAGCACGTTATACACATTGCACCAGGTAGAGCACGTTATACACATTACACCAGGCAGAGCACGTTATACACATTACACCAGACAGAGCACCTTATACACATTACACCAGGTAGAGCACGTTATACACATTACACCAGGCAGAGCACGTTATACACATTACACCAGGCAGAGCACGTTATACACATTACACCAGGCAGAGCACCTTATACACATTGCACCAGGCAGAGCACGTTATACACATTACACCAGGCAGAGCACGTTATACACACTGCACCAGGCAGAGCACGTTATACACATTACACCAGGCAGAGCACGTTATACACACTGCACCAGGTAGAGCACGTTACACACATTGCACCAGGTAGAGCACGTTATACACATTACACCAGGCAGAGCACCTTATACACATTACACCAGGCAGAGCATGTTATACACATTACACCAGGTAGAGCACGTTACACACACTGCACCAGGCAGAGCACGTTATACACACTGCACCAGGTAGAGCACGTTATACACACTGCACCAGCTAGAGCACGTTATACACATTGCGCCAGGCAGAGCACGTTATACACATTGCACCAGGTAGAGCACGTTACACACATTGCACCAGGTAGAGCACGTTATACACATTGCACCAGGTAGAGCACGTTACACACATTACACCAGGCAGAGCACGTTACACACATTGCACCAGGCAGAGCACGTTATACACATTGCACCAGGCAGAGCACGTTATACACACTGCACCAGGCAGAGCACGTTACACACATTGCACCAGGTAGAGCACGTTATACACATTGCACCAGGCAGAGCACATTACACACATTGCACCAGGCAGAGCACGTTACACACATTGCACCAGGCAGAGCACGTTTTACGCATTGCACCAGGCAGAGCACAATATACACACTGCACCAGGCAGAGCACGTTACACACATTGCACCAGGTAGAGCACGTTATACACATTACACCAGGCAGAGCACCTTATACACATTACACCAGGCAGAGCACGTTATACACACTGCACCAGGCAGAGCACGTTACACACATTGCACCAGGTAGAGCACGTTATACACATTGCACCAGGTAGAGCACGTTACACACATTACACCAGGCAGAGCACGTTACACACATTGCACCAGGCAGAGCACGTTATACACATTGCACCAGGCAGAGCACGTTATACACACTGCACCAGGCAGAGCACGTTACACACATTGCACCAGGTAGAGCACGTTATACACATTGCACCAGGCAGAGCACGTTACACACATTGCACCAGGCAGAGCACGTTACACACATTGCACCAGGCAGAGCACGTTATACACATTGCACCAGGCAGAGCACGTTATACACACTGCACCAGGCAGAGCACGTTACACACATTGCACCAGGCAGAGCACGTTACACACATTGCACCAGGTAGAGCACGTTACACACATTGCACCAGGTAGAGCACGTTATACACATTACACCAGGTAGAGCACGTTACACACATTGCACCAGGCAGAGCACGTTACACACATTGCACCAGGCAGAGCACGTTACACACATTGCACCAGGCAGAGCACGTTATACACATTGCACCAGGTAGAGCATGTTATACACATTGCACCAGGTAGAGCACGTTATACACATTGCACCAGGCAGAGCACGTTACACACATTGCACCAGGTAGAGAACGTTATACACATTGCACCAGGTAGATCACGTTATACACATTGCGCCAGGTAGAGCACGTTATACACATTACAACAGGTACAGCACGTTATACACATTACACCAGGCAGAGCACGTTATACACATTACACCAGGTACAGCACGTTATACACATTACACCAGGCAGAGCACGTTATACACATTACACCAGGCAGAGCACGTTATACACATTGCACCAGGTATAGCACGTTATACACATTACACCAGGTACAGCACGTTATACACATTACACCAGGTACAGCACGTTATACACATTACACCACACAGTGCTGCCGCATATACAAATTACACCAGGCAGAGCACCTTATACACATTACACCACACAGTACTGCCGCATATACACATTACACCAGGCAGAGCACCTTATATACATTACACCACACAGTACTGCCGCATATACACATTACACCAGGCAGAGCACCTTATACACATTACACCACACAGTACTGCCGCATATACACATTACACCAGGCAGAGCACCTTATACACATTACACCACACAGTGCTGCCGCATATACACATTACACCAGGCAGAGCACCTTATACACATTACACCACACAGTACTGCCGCATATACACATTGCACCAGGCAGAGCACCTTATACACATTACACCACACAGTACTGCCGCATATACACATTACACCACACAGTACTGCTGCATATACACATTACACCACACAGTACTGCCGCATATACACATTACACCAGGCAGAGCACATTATACACATTACACCACACAGTACTGCCGCATATACACATTACACCAGGCAGAGCACCTTATACATATTGCACCACACAGTACTGCCGCATATACACATTACACCACACAGTACTGCCGCATATACACATTACACCAGGCAGAGCACGTTATACACATTACACCACACAGTGCTGCCGCATATACACATTACACCAGGCAGAGCACTTTATACACATTACTCCACACAGTACTGCCGCATATACACATTACACCAGGCAGAGCACGTTATACACATTACACCACACAGTACTGCCGCATATACACATTACACCAGGCAGAGCACCTTATACACATTGCACCACACAGTACTGCCGCATATACACATTACACCACACAGTACTGCCGCATATACACATTACACCAGGCAGAGCACGTTATACACATTACACCACACAGTGCTGCCGCATATACACATTACACCAGGCAGAGCACCTTATACACATTACACCACACAGTACTGCCGCATATACACATTACACCACACAGTACTGCAGCATATACACATTACACCAGACAGAGCACGTTATACACATTACACCACACAGTACTGCCACATATACACATTACACCACACAGTACTGCCGCATATACACATTACACCAGGCAGAGCACGTTATACACATTACACCACAAAGTACTGCCGCATATACACATTACACCACACAGTACTGCCGCATATACACATTACACCAGGCAGAGCACGTTATACACATTACACCACACAGTGCTGCCGCATATACACATTACACCAGGCAGAGCACCTTATACACATTACACCAGGCAGAGCACGTTATACACATTACACCACACAGTGCTGCCGCATATACAAATTACACCAGGCAGAGCACCTTATACACATTACACCACACAGTACTTCCGCATATACACATTGCACCAGGCAGAGCACCTTATACACATTACACCACACAGTACTGCCGCATATACACATTACACCAGGCAGAGCACCTTATACACATTACACCACACAGTACTGCCGCATATACACATTACACCAGGCAGAGCACCTTATACACATGGCTATTAACCAAACTGCACCATCATACATCTCCTCACTCATCTCAAAATATCTCCCTACCAGACCTCTCCGCTCTGCACAAGATCTGCGTCTCTCATCCACATGTATTACCTGTTCCCACTCAAAATTACAGGACTTTACCCGGGCTTCACCCACTCTGTGGAATGCACTCCCACGCACAATAAGATTCTCCTCTAGTCTCCAAACCTTTAAACGTTCTCTGAAAACTCATCTCTTCAGACAAGCCTACCAAATTTCAGACCCACACACATAACCTTCACAGCTTCCCAATCAAGTTACATCCCCTCTGTACAGTCCACATAAACTCACATTTTGTCTTCCAACATTGCTGGGTGATCATATCATATACAACCCATTAAGAACCTAGCAACCTGGGGAACCATTATGTGACAGGTAGCATCTATCCTTGTGTATCAATGCCTATTTCCCTATAGATTGTAAGCTTGCGAGCAGGGCCTTCCTACCTCTGTCTCTGTCTTTGTCCAGTTTTGTTCTATAATTGTTGTTCTAATTGTAAAGCGCAACGGAATATGCTGCGCTATATAAGAAACTGCTAATAAATAAAATAAATAATTACACCACTCAGTGCTGCCGCATATACACATTACACCAGGCAGAGCACCTTATACACATTACACCACACAGTACTGCCGCATATACACATTGCACCAGGCAGAGCACCTTATACACATTACACCACACAGTACTGCCGCATATACACATTACACCACACAGTACTGCCGCATATACACATTACACCAGACAGAGCACGTTATACACATTACACCACACAGTACTGCCACATATACACATTACACCACACAGTACTGCCGCATATACACATTACACCAGGCAGAGCACGTTATACACATTACACCACAAAGTACTGCCGCATATACACATTACACCACACAGTACTGCCGCATATACACATTACACCAGGCAGAGCACGTTATACACATTACACCACACAGTGCTGCCGCATATACACATTACACCAGGCAGAGCACCTTATACACATTACACCAGGCAGAGCACGTTATACACATTACACCACACAGTGCTGCCGCATATACAAATTACACCAGGCAGAGCACCTTATACACATTACACCACACAGTACTTCCGCATATACACATTGCACCAGGCAGAGCACCTTATACACATTACACCACACAGTACTGCCGCATATACACATTACACCAGGCAGAGCACCTTATACACATTACACCACACAGTACTGCCGCATATACACATTACACCAGGCAGAGCACCTTATACACATGGCTATTAACCAAACTGCACCATCATACATCTCCTCACTCATCTCAAAATATCTCCCTACCAGACCTCTCCGCTCTGCACAAGATCTGCGTCTCTCATCCACATGTATTACCTGTTCCCACTCAAAATTACAGGACTTTACCCGGGCTTCACCCACTCTGTGGAATGCACTCCCACGCACAATAAGATTCTCCTCTAGTCTCCAAACCTTTAAACGTTCTCTGAAAACTCATCTCTTCAGACAAGCCTACCAAATTTCAGACCCACACACATAACCTTCACAGCTTCCCAATCAAGTTACATCCCCTCTGTACAGTCCACATAAACTCACATTTTGTCTTCCAACATTGCTGGGTGATCATATCATATACAACCCATTAAGAACCTAGCAACCTGGGGAACCATTATGTGACAGGTAGCATCTATCCTTGTGTATCAATGCCTATTTCCCTATAGATTGTAAGCTTGCGAGCAGGGCCTTCCTACCTCTGTCTCTGTCTTTGTCCAGTTTTGTTCTATAATTGTTGTTCTAATTGTAAAGCGCAACGGAATATGCTGCGCTATATAAGAAACTGCTAATAAATAAAATAAATAATTACACCACTCAGTGCTGCCGCATATACACATTACACCAGGCAGAGCACCTTATACACATTACACCACACAGTACTGCCGCATATACACATTGCACCAGGCAGAGCACCTTATACACATTACACCACACAGTACTGCCGCATATACACATTACACCACACAGTACTGCCGCATATACACATTACACCACACAGTACTGCCGCATATACACATTACACCAGGCAGAGCACATTATACACATTACACCACACAGTACTGCCGCATATACACATTACACCAGGTAGAGCACCTTATACACATTGCACCACACAGTACTGCCACATATACACATTACACCACACAGTACTGCCGCATATACACATTTCACCAGGCAGAGCACCTTATACACATTACACCACACAGTACTGCCGCATATACACATTACACTAGGCAGAGCACGTTATACACATTACACCACACAGTGCTGCCGCATATACACATTACACCAGGCAGAGCACCTTATACACATTACACCACACAGTACTGCCGCATATACACATTACACTAGGCAGAGCACGTTATACACATTACACCACACAGTACTGCCGCATATACCACACAGTACTGCCGCATATACACATTACACCATGCAGAGCACGTTATACACATTACACCACACAGTGCTGCCGCATATACACATTGCACCAAGTAGAACACCTTATACACATTACACCAGGTAGAGCACGTTATACACATTGCACCAGGCAGAGTACGTTATACACATTACACCAGGTAGAGCGTGTTATACACATTACACCATGTAGAGCACGTTATACACATTGCACCAGGTAGAGCACGTTATACACATTACACCAGGTAGAGCACGTTATACACATTACACCAGGCAGAGCACGTTATACACAATGCACCAGGCAGAGCAGGTTATACACATTGCACCAGGTAGAGCACGTTATACACATTGCACCAGGTAGAGCACGTTATACACATTGCACCAGGCAGAGCACCTTATACACATTGCACCAGGTAGAGCACGTTATACACATTGCGCCAGGTAGAGCACCTTATACACATTGCACCAGGTAGAGCACGTTATACACATTGCACCAGGTAGAGCACGTTATACACATTGCACCAGGCAAAGCACCTTATACACATTGCACCAGGTAGAGCACGTTATACACATTGCGCCAGGTAGAGCACCTTATACACATTGCACCAGGTTGAGCACCTTATACACATTACACCAGGCAGAGCACGTTATACACATTGCACCAGGTAGAGCACCTTATACACATTACACCAGGCAGAGCACATTATACACATTGCACCAGGCAGAGCACGTTATACACATTACACCAGGCAGAGCACGTTATACACATTGCACCAGGCAGAGCACGTTATACACACTGCACCAGGCAGAGCACGTTACACACACTGCACCAGGTAGAGCACGTTATACACATTGCACCAAGTAGAGCACGTTACACACATTGCACCAGGTAGAGCACGTTACACACATTGCACCAGGCAGAGCACGTTATACACATTGCACCAGGTAGAGCACGTTATACACATTGCACCAGGCAGAGCACGTTATACACATTGCACCAGGTAGAGCACGTTATACACACTGCGCCAGGTGGAGCACGTTATACACTTTGCCCCAGGTAGAGCACGTTATACACATTGCACCAGGTAGAGCACGTTATACACATTGCACCAGGCAGAGCACGTTATACACATTACACCAGGTAGAGCACATTATACACATTGCACCAGGCAGAGCACGTTATACACATTGCACCAGGTAGAGCACGTTATACACACTGCACCAGGTAGAGCACGTTATACACATTACACCAGGCAGAGCACGTTATACACATTGCATCAGGTAGAGCACATTATACACATTGCACCAGGCAGAGCACGTTATACACATTGCACCAGGTAGAGCACGTTATACACACTGCACCAGGTAGAGCACGTTATACACATTACACCAGGCAGAGCACGTTATACACACTGCACCAGGCAGAGCACGTTATACACACTGCACCAGGCAGAGCACATTATACACATTACACCAGGTAGAGCACGTTATACACATTGCACCAGGTAGAGCACGTTATACACATTGCACCGGGTAGAACACGTTATACACACTGCACCAGGTAGAGCACATTATACACATTGCACCAGGTAGAGCATGTTATACACATTGCACCAGGTACAGCACGTTATACACATTACACCAGGTAGAGCACGTTATACACATTACACCAGGCAGAGCACGTTATACACATTACACCAGACAGAGCACGTTATACACATTGCACCAGGTAGAGCACGTTATACACATTGCACCAGGTAGAGCACGTTATACACATTGCACCAGGTAGAGCACGTTATACACACTGAGCCAGGCAGAGCACGTTATACACATTGCACCAGGTAGAGCACGTTATACACATTGCACCAGTCACAGCACGTTATACACATTGCACCAGGTAGAGCACGTTATACACATTGCACCAGGCAGAGCACGTTATACACATTACACCACACAGTGCTGCCGCATATACACATTACACCAGGCAGAGCACCTTATACACATTACACCACACAGTACTGCCGCATATACACATTACACTAGGCAGAGCACGTTATACACATTACACCACACAGTACTGCCGCATATACACATTACACCATGCAGAGCACGTTATACACATTACACCACACAGTGCTGCCGCATATACACATTGCACCAAGTAGAACACCTTATACACATTACACCAGGTAGAGCACGTTATACACATTGCACCAGGCAGAGTACGTTATACACATTACACCAGGTAGAGCACGTTATACACATTACACAATGTAGAGCACGTTATACACATTGCACCAGGTAGAGCACGTTATACACATTACACCAGGTAGAGCACGTAATACACATTACACCAGGCAGAGCACGTTATACACAATGCACCAGGCAGAGCAGGTTATACACATTGCACCAGGTAGAGCACGTTATACACATTGCACCAGGTAGAGCACGTTATACACATTGCACCAGGCAGAGCACCTTATACACATTGCACCAGGTAGAGCACGTTATACACATTGCGCCAGGTAGAGCACCTTATACACATTGCGCCAGGTAGAGCACGTTATACACATTGCACCAGGTAGAGCACGTTATACACATTGCACCAGGCAGAGCACCTTATACACATTGCACCAGGTAGAGCACGTTATACACATTGCGCCAGGTAGAGCACCTTATACACATTGCACCAGGTAGAGCACCTTATACACATTACACCAGGCAGAGCACGTTATACACATTGCACCAGGTAGAGCACCTTATACACATTACACTAGGCAGAGCACATTATACATATTGCACCAGGCAGAGCACGTTATACACATTACACCAGGCAGAGCACGTTATACACATTGCACCAGGCAAAGCACGTTATACACACTGCACCAGGCAGAGCACGTTACACACACTGCACCAGGCAGAGCACGTTACACACATTACACCAGGCAGAGCACGTTATACACATTGCGCTTGCCAGAGCTCGTTATACACATTGCGCCAGGTAGAGCACCTTATACACATTACTCCAGGCAGAGCACCTTATACAAACTGCGCCAGGCAGAGCACGTTATACACATTGCACCAGGCAGAGCACGTTATACACATTGCACCAGGCAGAGCACGTTATACACATTGCACCAGGCAGAGCACGTTATACACATTGCACCAGGCATAGCACGTTATACACATTACACCAGGCAGAGCACGTTACACACATTGCAACAGGTAGAGCACGTTATATAGATTGCGCCAGGTAGAGCACATTATACAGATTGCGCCAGGTAGAGCACATTATACACATTGCACCAGGCAGAGCACGTTATACACACTGCACCAGGTAGAGCACGTTATACACATTGCACCAAGTAGAGCACGTTACATACATTGCACCAGGTAGAGCATGTTACACACATTGCACCAGGCAGAGCATGTTATACACATTGCACCAGGTAGAGCACGTTATACACATTGCACCAGGCAGAGCACGTTATACACATTGCACCAGGCAGAGCACGTTATACACATTGCACCAGGTAGAGCACGTTATACACACTGCGCCAGGTAGAGCACATTGTACACTTTGCCCCAGGTAGAGCACGTTATACACATTGCACCAGGTAGAGCACGTTATACACATTGCACCAGGCAGAGCACGTTATACACATTACACCAGGTAGAGCATGTTATACACATTGCACCAGGCAGAGCACGTTATACACATTGCACCAGGTAGAGCATGTTATACACACTGCACCAGGTAGAGCACGTTATACACATTACACCAGGCAGAGCACGTTATACACATTGCATCAGGTAGAGCACATTATACACATTGCACCAGGCAGAGCACGTTATACACATTGCACCAGGTAGAGCACGTTATACACACTGCACCAGGTAGAGCACGTTATACACATTACACCAGGCAGAGCACGTTATACACATTGCATCAGGTAGAGCACGTTATACACATTGCACCAGGCAGAGCACGTTATACACATTGCACCAGGTAGAGCACATTATACACATTGCACCGGGTAGAACACGTTATACACACTGCACCAGGTAGAGCACATTATACACATTGCACCAGGTAGAGCATGTTATACACATTGCACCAGGTACAGCACGTTATACACATTACACCAGGCAGAGCATGTTATACACATTGCACCAGGTAGAGCACGTTATACACATTGCACCAGGCAGAGCACGTTATACACATTGCACCAGGTAGAGCACGTTATACACACTGCGCCAGGTAGAGCACATTATACACTTTGCCCCAGGTAGAGCACGTTATACACATTGCACCAGGTAGAGCACGTTATACACATTGCACCAGGCAGAGCACGTTATACACATTACACCAGGTAGAGCACGTTATACACATTGCACCAGGCAGAGCACGTTATACACATTGCACCAGGTAGAGCATGTTATACACACTGCACCAGGTAGAGCACGTTATACACATTACACCAGGCAGAGCACGTTATACACATTGCATCAGGTAGAGCACATTATACACATTGCACCAGGCAGAGCACGTTATACACATTGCACCAGGTAGAGCACGTTATACACACTGCACCAGGTAGAGCACGTTATACACATTTCACCAGGCAGAGCACGTTATACACATTGCACCAGGCAGAGCACGTTATACACATTGCACCAGGCAGAGCACGTTATACACATTGCACCAGGCATAGCACGTTATACACATTACACCAGGCAGAGCACGTTACACACATTACACCAGGTAGAGCACGTTATATAGATTGCGCCAGGTAGAGCACATTATACAGATTGCGCCAGGTAGAGCACATTATACACATTGCACCAGGCAGAGCACGTTATACACACTGCACCAGGTAGAGCACGTTATACACATTGCACCAAGTAGAGCACGTTACATACATTGCACCAGGTAGAGCATGTTACACACATTGCACCAGGCAGAGCATGTTATACACATTGCACCAGGCAGAGCACGTTATACACATTGCATCAGGTAGAGCACATTATACACATTGCACCAGGCAGAGCACGTTATACACATTGCACCAGGTAGAGCACGTTATACACACTGCACCAGGTAGAGCACGTTACACACACTGCACCAGGCAGAGCACGTTACACACATTACACCAGGCAGAGCACGTTATACACATTGCGCTTGCCAGAGCTCGTTATACACATTGCGCCAGGTAGAGCACCTTATACACATTACTCCAGGCAGAGCACCTTATACAAACTGCGCCAGGCAGAGCACGTTATACACATTGCACCAGGCAGAGCACGTTATACACATTGCACCAGGCAGAGCACGTTATACACATTGCACCAGGCAGAGCACGTTATACACATTGCACCAGGCATAGCACGTTATACACATTACACCAGGCAGAGCACGTTACACACATTGCAACAGGTAGAGCACGTTATATAGATTGCGCCAGGTAGAGCACATTATACAGATTGCGCCAGGTAGAGCACATTATGCACATTGCACCAGGCAGAGCACGTTATACACACTGCACCAGGTAGAGCACGTTATACACATTGCACCAAGTAGAGCACGTTACATACATTGCACCAGGTAGAGCATGTTACACACATTGCACCAGGCAGAGCATGTTATACACATTGCACCAGGTAGAGCACGTTATACACATTGCACCAGGCAGAGCACGTTATACACATTGCACCAGGTAGAGCATGTTATACACACTGCACCAGGTAGAGCACGTTATACACATTACACCAGGCAGAGCACGTTATACACATTGCATCAGGTAGAGCACGTTATACACATTGCACCAGGCAGAGCACGTTATACACATTGCACCAGGTAGAGCACGTTATACACACTGCACCAGGTAGAGCACGTTATACACATTACACCAGGCAGAGCACGTTATACACACTGCACCAGGCAGAGCACGTTATACACACTGCACCAGGCAGAGCACAGTATACACATTACACCAGGTAGAGCACGTTATACACATTGCACCAGGTAGAGCACGTTATACACATTGCACCGGGTAGAACACGTTATACACACTGCACCAGGTAGAGCACATTATACACATTGCACCAGGTAGAGCATGTTATACACATTGCACCAGGTACAGCACGTTATACACATTACACCAGGTAGAGCACGTTATACACATTACACCAGGCAGAGCACGTTATACACATTGCACCAGACAGAGCACGTTATACACATTGCACCAGGTAGAGCACGTTATACACATTGCACCAGGTAGAGCACGTTATACACACTGAGCCAGGCAGAGCACGTTATACACATTGCACCAGGTAGAGCACGTTATACACATTGCACCAGTCACAGCACGTTATACACATTGCACCAGGTAGAGCACGTTATACACATTGCACCAGGTAGAGCACGTTATACACATTGCACCAGGTAGAGCACGTTATACACATTACACCAGGTAGAGCACGTTATACACATTGCACCAGGTACAGCACGTTATACACATTGCACCAGGCAGAGCACGTTATACACATTACATCAGGTAGAGCACTTATACACATTGCACCAGGCAGAGCACGTTATACACACTGCACCTATGACTGTCTCTATTTCTGACACGGTGCATATACTTAAATTTGCCGATGATAATTGCTATCGTAGGCCTCATTAGTGGAAACAATGACTCAGAATTCATATCCGAAGTATGTCGGCTGGAGAAATGGAGTCAGGATAATCATCTGATTCTTAACGTTACAAAGACAAAAGAGATGATGTTCGATTTTAGGACAACAAATCGGTATACTTACAGTCATTTGGTCCTGGACAAGCAAGAGGTGGAGACTGTTACATCTTTTAAATTTTTGGGTATGATCATATCTAATTTATTATTTATTTATTAGCAGTTTCTTAACTTTCTTATATAGCGCAGCATATTCCGTTGCGCTTTACAATTAGAACAACAGTTATAGAACAAAACAGGGCAAAGACAGACATAGCGGTAGGAAGGCCCTGCTCGCAAGCTTACAATCTAGAGGGAATAAGGCATTGATACACAAGGATAGATGCTACCTGTTACATAGTGGTTCCCCAGATTGCTAGGTTCTTAGTGGGTTGTATGATATCATCACCCAGCAATGTTGGAAGACAAAATGTGAGGTTATGGGGACTGTGCAGAGGGGATGTAATTAGATAGGGAAGCATTGAAGGTTGTGTGTGTGGGTCAGGAATTTGGTAGGCTTGTCTGAAGAGATGAGTTTTCAGGGAACATTTAAAGGTTTGGAGACTAGTGGAGAGTCTAATGACTTGTCATGGTATTATCATATTGACAATGTCATAAAGAAAGCCCAACAACGGTTATATTTTCTTAGAAAAATGCGTATAGCAGGAATATCTGAGCCAATTTTAGTTAACTTTTATTCTTGTATTATTGAAAGCGTGCTTACGTACGGTATTTCTGTCTGGTATGGAAACTGTAAGGTAGCAGAGCGTGAATCGCTTGACAGAATTGTTAAAACTGCCGGAAGAATAGTTGGTTTATCATTGCCAAATATCCAATCCATTTATGAAAAGAGGCTCCTTAAGAAGGCCAGGAGTATATTGAATGACGTAACCCACCCCAATTATGGGGTATTTTCGCTGCTTCCTTCTAATTTACGTTATAGATCTTTGTTGTGTAAGACCAGTCGGTTGAGGCACAGTTTTTTCCCTAGGGCAATTAATATGCTTAATGGTTTAGGGGGTAGATAGGAGCGTAGTACCTGCTTATGTGTCTATTTGTGTTCCTACGGCTTTTATAAATATCTTAAAAATATTTTATGGTGTTTTATTGGTGTTGTACTTGTGATATCTGTCTCACTCATACGGAAATCTCATTGTTCATACGTGAATATTTAATGATAATAAATTCAATTCAATTCAACCAGGCAGAGCACGTTATACACATTGCAGCAGGCAGAGCACGTTATACACATTGCACCAGGCAGAGCACGTTACACACATTGCACCAGGTAGAGCACGTTATACACATTACACTAGGTACAGCACGTTATACACATTACACCAGGTAGAGCACGTTATACACATTGCACCAGGTAGAGCACGTTACACACATTGCACCAGGTAGAGCACGTTATACACATTGCACCAGGTAGAGCACGTTATACACATTACACCAGGTAGAGCACATTATACACATTACACCAGGTAGAGCACGTTATACACATTACACCAGGTAGAGCACGTTACACACATTGCACCAGGTAGAGCACGTTATACACATTGCACCAGGTAGAGCACGTTATACACATTACACCAGGTAGAGCACATTATACACATTGCACCAGGAAGAGCACGTTATACACATTACACCAGGTAGGGCACGTTATACACATTACACCAGGTAGGGCACGTTATACACATTACACCAGGTAGAGCACGTTATACACATTGCACCAGGCAGAGCACGTTAAACACATTGCACCAGGTACAGCACGTTATACACAATACACCAGGTAGGGCACGTTATACACATTACACCAGGTAGAGCACGTTACACACATTGCACCAGGCAGAGCACATTATACACATTGCACCAGGCAGAGCACGTTAAACACATTGCACCAGGTACAGCACGTTATACACATTACACCAGGTAGGGTACCGTTATACACATTACACCAGGTAGAGCACGTTACACACATTTCACCAGGTAGAGCACGTTATACACATTGCACCAGGTAGAGCACGTTATACACACTGCACCAGGTAGAGCACGTTATACACACTGCACCAGGTAGAGCACGTTATACACATTGCACCAGGTATAGCACGTTATACACATTGCACCAGGCAGAGCACGTTATACACATTACACCAGGTAGGGCACGTTATACACATTACACCAGGTAGGGCACGTTATACACATTGCACCAGGTAGAGCACGTTATACACACTGCACCAGGTAGAGCACGTTATACACATTGCACCAGGTAGAGCACGTTATACACATTGCACCAGGTAGAGCACGTTATACACAATGCACCAGGTAGAGCACGTTATACACACTGCACCAGGTAGAGCGCGTTATACACATTGCACCAGGTAGAGCACGTTATACACACTGCACCAGGTAGAGCACGTTACACACACTGCACCAGGTAGAGCACGTTACACACATTGCACCAGGTAGAGCACGTTACACACATTGCACCAGGTAGAGCACGTTATACACATTACACCAGGTAGGGCACGTTATACACATTGCACCAGGTAGAGCACGTTATACACATTACACCAGGTAGGGCACGTTATACACATTACACCAGGTAGAGCACGTTATACACATTGCACCAGGCAGAGCACGTTATACACATTACACCAGGTAGGGCACGTTATACACATTACACCAGGTAGAGCACGTTATACACATTGCACCAGGTAGAGCACGTTATACACATTACACCAGGTAGGGCACGTTATACACATTGCACCAGGTAGAGCACGTTATACACATTACACCAGGTAGGGCACGTTATACACATTACACCAGGTAGAGCACGTTATACACATTGCGACAGGTAGAGCACGTTATACACATTGCGACAGGTAGAGCACGTAATACACATTGCACCAGGCAGAGCACGTTATACACATTACACCAGGTAGAGCACGTTATACACATTACACCAGGTAGAGCACGTTACACACATTGCACCAGGTAGAGCACGTTATACACATTGCACCAGGTAGAGCACGTTATACACATTGCACCAGGTAGAGCACGTTATACACATTGCACCAGGTAGAACACGTTATACACATTGCACCAGGCAGAGCACGTTATACACATTACACCAGGTAGAGCACGTTATACACATTACACCAGGTAGAGCACGTTATACACATTACACCAGGTAGAGCACGTTATACACATTACACCAGGTAGAACACGTTATACACATTGCACCAGGCAGAGCACGTTATACACATTA
The DNA here is from genome assembly GCF_028390025.1 of Pseudophryne corroboree. Taxonomy (NCBI): domain Eukaryota; kingdom Metazoa; phylum Chordata; class Amphibia; order Anura; family Myobatrachidae; genus Pseudophryne; species Pseudophryne corroboree. The sequence continues at coordinate 3,409,063 of NC_086448.1, forward strand.
CACCAGGTAGAGCACGTTATACACATTGCACAAGGTAGAGCATTTTATACACATTGCACCAGGTAGAGCACATTATACACATTGCACCAGGCAGAGCACGTTATACACATTGCACCAGGTAGAGCACATTATACACATTGCACCAGGTAGAGCACGTTACACACATTGCACCAGGCAGAGCACGTTATACACATTGCACCAGGTAGAGCACGTTATACACATTGCGCCAGGAACAGTACATTATACACATTGCACCAGATAAAACACGGTATATACATTGCATCAGGTAGAGCACGTTATACACATTGCACCAGATAAAACACGTTATACACATTGCACCAGGCAGAGCACGTTATACACATTACACCAGGTAGAGCACGTTATACACATTACACCAGGTAGAGCACGTTATACACATTACACCAGGTAGAGCACGTTATACACATTACACCAGGTAGAGCACGTTATACACATTACACCAGGTAGAACACGTTATACACATTGCACCAGGCAGAGCACGTTATACACATTACACCAGGTAGAGCACGTTATACACATTACACCAGGCAGAGCACGTTATACACATTACACCAGGTAGAGCACGTTATACACATTACACCAGGTAGAGCACGTTATACACATTACACCAGGTAGAGCACGTTACACACATTGCACCAGGTAGAGCACGTTATACACATTGCACCAGGTAGAGCACATTATACACATTGCACCAGGTAGAGCACGTTATACACATTGCACCAGGTAGAGCACATTATACACATTGCACCAGGTAGAGCACATTACACACATTGCGCCACGTAGATCACATTATACACATTGCACCAGGTAGAGCACAGTACACACATTGCACCAAGTAGAGCACGTTATACACATTGCACCAGGTAGAGCACATTACACACATTGCGCCAGGTAGAGCACGTTATACACATTGCACCAGGCAGAACACGTTATACACATTGCACCAGGTAGAGCACGTTATACACATTACACCAGGTAGAGCACGTTATACACATTGCACCAGGTAGAGCACATTATACACATTGCACCAGGTAGAGCACGTTATACACATTGCACCAGGTAGAGCACGTTATACACATTGCACAAGGTAGAGCATTTTATACACATTGCACCAGGTAGAGCACATTATACACATTGCACCAGGCAGAGCACGTTATACACATTGCACCAGGTAGAGCACATTATACACATTGCACCAGGTAGAGCACGTTACACACATTGCACCAGGCAGAGCACGTTATACACATTGCACCAGGTAGAGCACGTTATACACATTGCGCCAGGAACAGTACATTATACACATTGCACCAGATAAAACACGGTATATACATTGCACCAGGTAGAGCACGTTATACACATTGCACCAGATAAAACACGTTATACACTTTGCACCAGGCAGAGCACGTTATACACATTGCACCAGGTAGAGCACGTTATACACATTACACCAGGTAGAGCATGTTATACACATTGCACCAGGTAGAGCACGTTATACACACTGCACCAGGTAGAGCCCGTTATACACATTGCACCAGGTAGAGCACATTATACACATTGCGCCAAGTAGAGCACATTATACACATTGCACCAGGTAGAGCACATTACACACATTGCGCCACGTAGATCACATTATACACATTGCACCAGGTAGAGCACATTACACACATTGCACCAAGTAGAGCACGTTATACACATTGCACCAGGTAGAGCACATTACACACATTGCGCCAGGTAGAGCACGTTATACACATTGCACCAGGTAGAGCACGTTATACACATTGTGCCAGGTAGAGCACGTTATACACATTACACCAGGTAGAGCACGTTATACACATTGCACCAGGTAGAGCACATTACACACATTGCGCCAGGTAGAGCACATTATACACATTGCACCAGGTAGAGCACATTACACACATTGCGCCAGGTAGAGCACGTTATACACATTACACCAGGTAGATCACGTTATACACATTGCACCAGGCAGAGCACGTTATACACATTGCACCAGGTAGATCACGTTATACACATTGCACCAGGCAGAGCACGTTATACACATTGCACCAGGTAGAGCATGTTATACACATTGCACCAGGCAGAGCACGTTATACACATTACACCAGGTAGAGCACGTTATACACATTACACCAGGTACAGCACGTTATACA